>NC_037670.1:99766463-100047725 GCF_003255815.1 Theropithecus gelada
TTTTTTTTGAGACGGAGTCTCGCTCTGTCGCCCAGGCTGGAGTGCAGTGGCCGGATCTCAGCTCACTGCAAGCTCCGCCTCCCGGGTTTACGCCATTCTCCTGCCTCAGCCTCCTGAGTAGCTGGGACTACAGGCGCCCGCCACCTCGCCAGGCTAGTTTTTTGTATTTTTTAGGAGAGACGGGGTTTCACCGTGTTAGCCAGGATGGCCTCGATCTCCTGACCTCCTGATCCGCCTGTCTCGGCCTCCCAAAGTGCTGGGATTACAGGCTTGAGCCACCGCGCCCGGCCAGCACTCTTTATAATAAATAAGAACTCAAAGTGGTTTATCCTTTTTTAATTTCAGAAGTATTGACATCCATTATGATTTCCATTCATATGTTTTTCTCCTAATTCTCTAAACCAACGCCTATACAATTACATCTAAAATCTAGCAAACTTCTGCTTCAACAATATAGTAGATTAGATATCCTGCACAACCTTCCAATGAAACAATAATGCAGTATAAAATATATATTTAAAAAGTCATTTTAAATGCAATTCTGAACTGACACTAAAGTATGAAAAACATAGAGCTTCACAATGAAGTAAACCCAGAACGCTGAGATGTAATCTAGCATCAAATACTTTTTCACCCTTAAAGTTTCTGCTAGACCCTGTGGAGTGGATTTTGATAACTTACAGAAGATAAAGCCCTGGACCTGCAAAATGTTGACATGTCAGTGATCTAAGAAACAAACATTGGGTATTCAAGTTACTATTGTTTCAACTTTTCTCTAGGTTGAACCATTAAAAAAAACAAAAAGTTGTAGAGAAAAGTTCACACACAGGCAGACTGGATATTAAGATGATGGTTACATTTGGGAAGAAGTGAAGAAATGGGCACTGGGAGGTTCCTGACAAAGTCCCATTATTTTACTTGAATGATTGGTGTCTTTAGCTTGTAATAATTCATAAGGTCAATTTTTGACTTAACACACTTTTCAACAAGTAACTTATATTTCCATTAACATTTTTAAATGTCAAAAATATTGAAGTAAAGTGACCTTTATTTGATAGTTTTCCCCAGTCTCTGACACAATTTCTTTTCTGGAGAAACTATCTGTAAATAAAGTCTTAAAGTATCTTTACACACAAATTTTCAAGGAAAATGAGAACTCAGAGTTTTGAAAATTTACAAACACAACAGGAAACTAAGCACCATAAGAAAAAAAACAACTAAAACAAAAAGCCAATGATACAGACTCTCATCATTTAGACATATTGTTAGACGTATAGGTATGGTTTATATGTCTGAAGAAATAAAAGCTTGAAAATATAATCAGCAAAAGGGGAGAGTTAATTAAGTATACATGTAATACAATATGTATATATTATAAATTATATGTTACAGTTAAAATAGCATATATATTTGTACACATGATAAATATAAAGACTCAAATAAAGATTTTAAAAGATGTTTATTCCAGCTTTTTAAAAAAACTGAATTACTAGAAACTAAAGAAACTAAATTACTACAGTTACTGGAATTAACATGAAAATATTAGAAGATTATTTCTGGGAGGTTAGTTTGAAAGATGAAGGGAAGAGGACTTTTACCTATTTCCATATTACAAACTAAAAACAGTGACATAATGCAGAACAATTTTAGCTTCCATTTTGTGTGCCTTTTACTTCTTGAATATGAAATATTCTTTTAAGAACTGAAATCTAGAAAAATATAAAGTCCAGGAGGATCTGGCCTAAGAAAACATTACTGGACTTGGTGATTCAATGGAATGGAAGAGATATGATTGTAGTGTTAGAATATGCTGAGAGGAGGTGGAAGCAGCATGTGGAAGTCATTCATGTACAAATAACTATTCATGAAAGGATAACCTGATGATTGATAAAGACGATAAAACCAATTTACCTTTTAAGAGGATGGTATATTTCAAAATTGAAGGAAGAATCCTAGAGGCGAGATTTTTGAGGATAATGAAAAGAAAAGGAAAGACTGACAAGAAAGTAATGGATGAGATGAATATAAAAATATGGCAAGACAAAGCTTGGAAATAAGGGTGAAGAAAACTTTCTCTAAAATGAAAGCAAAGAAAAAGCTAATGGAAGAAAGATATGAAAGTAGAAATAAACAGAACTAAATGAGGTGTAGTTTAAGGTTTGTAGCCTCAATCTTCTCATTATGTAGATAAACAGGAAAGTCATTCTGTGAAAAAGCAGAAACTATGGTTTGATGGAGCCAATTTTTTCTTGGTAAGTAGGTAATGGTGATCCCAGACACTGATGTAAGTGATCAATGTCCTGTGAGGCTGTTGACTAGGCTCAGAAGAAAAGTATCCTTAAATGATTAGCTCTGTAAAATCATTAGACTGCACACTTACAATATCTATATTGATTTTTCTGATTTTTCTTATCACCAGGCAAGGAAAAACATCATCTGTTCTTTTGTTTGTTTGTCTGAGGTGGAGTCTCGCTCCTTCGCCCAGGCTGGAGTGCAGTGGTGCAATCTTGGCTCACTGTAACCTCTGCCTCCCGGGTTCAAGCAATTCTTGCACCTCAGCCTCCCAAGGAGCTGGGACTACAGGCATGCGCCACTATGCCCAACTAATTTTTGTATTTTTAATAGAGATGGGGTTTCACCATATTGCCCAGGCTGGTCTCAAACTCCTGACCTCGTGATCCACCCGCCTCGGCCTCCCAAAGTGCTGGGATTACAGGCGTGAGCCACTGCGGCTGGCCCACATCATTTGTTTTACAAAGGCAAAAATTAACGAGATAATAAACAAGATAGACAAATAACACTTTCAAGTTCTTTTAAAGATAAGGTAAGTACTGCTGTGGCAAATGAGACAAGTTACTGTGCGAGTGGAGAAAAGAGAGCACATGGGGGAGAGAAGGAAAGATGAGAATTAAAGAAAAGCAAGAAAGTCAGAGAAAAAGACTTGAAGAGAAGCAGAAGGAAGGGGAATTCAAAAAGTGGAAACTGTGTTGACTGGAAGACCCACATGAGGAGAAGCAGAAAGGAGGAGGAGAAACAACAGAGAAAGAAATGGAAGAAAACGGCAATGAGTAAAACTAGGGAGCAAAAATTGATAGGGAAACAATAACAGCTGAACAAAGTGAAACAAAGCAAAAGGACAAAAAAGGAAGTAAGAGTTGATATTTATACAATGCTTACATTTTGCCTTAACTTTCATAAAAAATCTATGAGGTAGGTGCTATGATGTCTGCATTTTATAAAGTTCTCATGCATGGAGAGAAGAATTCACTTTCTAAGTTTACACACCATTATATATAGAAGATTTAAATTCAGGTCGTTGGATTTCTGTGTTTTTAACCAATGTCATACTACAAGAAGCAAAGGGATGAAGAAAAAGGAAGTGAGACAAAATATGAAGGTTTTTTTGTTTTCTTGGACTGGAAGCAGCTTGCCTCTGCTCAAACTCCTTCCCTTTTCACATCTCATAAGCCTGTCCATCTTTCCACGCTTGTCAGTTCTTCCTTTTCAGTGACTAACAAGCTTTCATCTATAAGCGGAAGATCAAATCCTGTCCAAAAACCAGACCAGGAAACTCCCTGGAAATGAAGACAATAACCAAGTTAGCTTCTTGGAAGCTAATGATAATTGTCCTTCTTGATTCTAATGAACCCACTTTCATTTAATCAAGCCCTGTTCAGGTTTAACTGGGACAGATTTCATGACTGTTGAGGCCAGTGCAAAATCTGATGTCTAAATTCCATGTTATATTTATGTTTACTAAACTGACAAGCAAATAATCTAACAGGTTCAAGTCTTTATGAATAATAAGGGATGCATTAAAATCCTGGATATCATTTTGGAGGAAACTGATACAATAGTTGAAGCAATACTTATCACAATGGTAATGACATTAAGGATTTTATAAAATGGTCTTTTTTTCTCCCCCCAGAAGAAAGAATAATTTGGAAAAGACTGAAAATAGCCTGCTGGCAGACTCTAACAATCTCAATTCCAGTGAAGCATTTTGGTTATAGAAACAAGATAAAACTGCTTGACCACATTCTCTGCTACTGTTGCACTGGGATTGCCTGGTTATTGAGCAGGGTTTCATCATGGCTTCTCACTGACAGCTTCCCAAAATTCACATGAAAGAAACAATGACCTGATATTCTAGCTAAATTGTATCTTAGCTGTAATATAAACTTCTTTTATTTATTATCTTGATTAGAGTTTGAACATATTATCAATTATAGGTCCTTTGCTTTTCTTTTGTTTTAATCTCTCTCTTTTTAATACACACACACACACACAATTATTTTTCAAACATTAGCAAATTTGATGGATGCTTTCAATGTTTTGTTTCAAATTGTCATTCTAGATAATTCCAGTTTACACAATGGAGCTGAAAATACAAACTACCTGAAAATCCCTTGGATGGCCAAATTACTATACATAAATATTGCAAAAGCCAGTTTTAGCCTTCCCACTCAAGGTTAGGTATCTGGAATTATTTATTGCATTTAGTATCTGATTATTGTATTGATTAGGCCTACTGAGTTTAGTATTTTGCCTACTCAACAGCATCTCAATAAATAGCCTATCTTCTTAGTAATATCCAGGATCCATGTTGTGTAAGGAAAAATGGAAATGAAAAAACATTCCTATCAAAATGAACCTAAATATAGGAAACTGTTGGATTGACACAGTTATGTACTGTATGGTTTAGCTGCCCCTTGATTCTCAGCTTTATTTCTATCCTGTGCTTCCTCTGTATCTCAGGAGGCTAGAAGGGTATACACTACATTTCCCATTTGCTGGGTAACTCTTAGCTAGGTTCTACAAGTGGCCACTCTGACAGGAAGTAGGCAGACGGTCAGAAGGGAGATTTTTGTTCTGTTTTTCATAGCCCTTGCAGCACAAGCAACAGCCATGACAGATGACTGTGGACTCTTGTGGGCAAATGTGGGTCTAGTAACAACTGCAGGTGACTGTTGGCTTTAGAATTTTTGCTGATTCAGCTGCATCAGGAGGCTAAGATTTAATTTAGTAACATCAATAAGGTTCCAGCAGCAACACTAAAAGCAAAAGCAGTACTGCTAGCAGATTAGCATACTGTGAGTTTGTAAGTTCTAGCCTAGTGGTTCTCTCCCGCCTAAAATTAGGCTTGATTCTAGGGATCAGAACAGGGCTTTGTGGAAATTTAATGGCCCCTATCATAGATAGAGGAAACTACATATGGCTTAACACTCACAAGTATTTGTTAATATTTTTAACTACACAATGGTAATCCAGTTCTTCGATAGCTGACTTGGGGTAAGAATGTAGCAAACAATGATCCCTGAGATCATGATTATGGATCAGGAAGGTGGAAAAGGAATAGTCTCAGGAAGCAGCAGGCATAAATGAGAAAGAATAGGAAGCAGAAATCTGAAGCAACAGCGAAGAGGGAAAAGAACAACTAATAGGAGTTTTGCATAGTAAGTTGGAAACTAACTAGAGCATTGTATTTTTATATAAATCAAGCATTTGTTCACAATCCCAAAGACTGCGCCATTGCACTTTTTATAATATTGATATATACTTCTATTTAGAGTCTGTTTTTCCTGTTTGTTTTGTTTTGTTTGTTTTTTGTTTTTTGTTTTTCAAAGTAGGCAGAGGTAATAGGCATTTGGCTGGCAGTGCAACTATCCAAATTGCTACTCCCGAAAGGAGAAAAGGCATTTAAACACAGATGTAGGGTACTGTGTGTCATGGTAATGAACGTGGTAATGAACGCAGTTTTGACACACACCAAAGCAGAGCAACACTATATTTAATATTGGCCTTGCTCTGAAAGCAGGAGTTATATATAAACATTACAGAAGAATAATGGGAAAAATACGGTTCTGCCTCTATAATGTCAGTACCCTTTAAAGTGTACCAGTTTTCCTATCATGGGAATATCTGACAGCAGAAGGAAGACATTATCAGAGGATCACACTGAAAAAAGAATTCCATTCACACACATACTTCATGCTTCCTCTCTGTTGTAAATACCAGTAGTTTACTCCTATTTATTTTGAATAGAATTCCATTGATGAATATACCACAATTTTTCAAGGTCACCTATTGAGGTACTTTGGGTTATTTCCAGGTCTTGGCTATTATGAATATGACTTCTGTGAACATCCATTATTCAGTATCTGTGTACTTATAAGTTTTTATTATTTTGGGGTAAATACTAAAGGTAGAATTGCTGAGTCCTAAGATAGGTATATGTGGATTTTTGCAAGA
Organism: Theropithecus gelada; assembly: GCF_003255815.1. Taxonomy (NCBI): domain Eukaryota; kingdom Metazoa; phylum Chordata; class Mammalia; order Primates; family Cercopithecidae; genus Theropithecus; species Theropithecus gelada. The sequence goes on from NC_037670.1 coordinate 99,772,716, forward strand.
CCTAGTAAGGCAGCTTTAGGCAACTACTACAGTCAGGAAACTATTATCCTGGTTTGGATAACTGTATTGAAGCCATGTACAATGTGAATATTTGGGAAAGAAGAAGGTAATGTAACCAGGAACACTTTACTCTTGTTGCTTTTCTTGTTTTCTATTATTTAAAATTGAAAAATTTGAATAGTGTAGTGGGCAGGTGGGTAAATTTTTCTTAAAATCAAGATAAGTTTTGTAGCTTCTCTTACCTTTAAACAACAACTACAACAGAAGGAACACCCAGATCACAAATCATAGATAACTTACTGATAATATCACTTGCGAATACTAGGACGGTGCATTTTAACTTTTTTAACACTTTTTCTCATTAGAATAGTAAAAATCAAGAAATAAAGAATAACAGACAGACAAAAACACTGGTTTAAAGTTTTATTACAGGCTCTAATGCACTTACTGTGACACAGGTAAATGAGATCTAAGTTACCATAAAGGACAAAATTAAAGATGTCTCTAAGATGGAGATTTTTCATATGCGCATTATTTTGTTAAATTCTAATAATTTTTTTTTCAAGCCCCAGGTTTTCATGGTAGTTAGTTGGTGATTTAACTTCAAGAACACGTAGTGTGGCTGGGTACAGTGACTCACACTAGTTATCCTAGCACTTTGGGAGGCTGAGGCAGGTGATCACCTGAAGTCAGAAGTTCAAGACCAGCCTGGCTGATATGGCGAAACCTCATCTCTACTAAAAATACAAAAATTAGCCAGGTGTGGTGGCACACACCTGTAGTCCCAGCTCCTCAGGAGCTGAGGCAAGAGAATCACCTGAACCTGGGAGGTGGAGGTTGCAGTGAACCGAGATAGCACCACTGTACTTCAGTCTGGGCAACAGAGCAAGACTCTGTCTCAAAAACTAAACAAACAAACAAAGAACACTTAGAAAAGGGCCAGCACTTATTTTTTCGTTCACCAGGTAACAATCTAAGTTTTGTAGGAGCAGTTAGAGATTGTCATCCATGAGTCTGTCATTTTTTTAAAGAAAAAAATCAAGGGTGTGCAAAATCTCGGGGCTTTTTATTCATATTCAAGGTAGTTTTAGATAAGAGAAACAGGAAAAGAATACATGCAGGGAAACACATAAATGAGACACAGAAAACACAAGACTATATTGAAATGGTTTCTGTGAAAAACACAGGCGTGTCCCTGTAAACCTAATGACTGTACATGGTTGCTCAGTGGAGAAACATAGAATTTACCTAAAAGGATTTACCTAAAGACAAGAAAAGTTATACAAACATCAGTGGCATATGATTCTTCTACTCAAAATACATTATCAAATTACATTCTAGGGGTAATTTTCAAGAACACGATACTCCTCTCCCCGTAACACAACTGATTTCTAGATCCTTCCTTTAAAATCTCCTTTGCTTCACAATTAGAAATAATAAGAACATTTGTTTAAGAAATGCAAATGACTGGACTTCAACTACAGAAACATAGTAATTAATAACTACTCTCTTCCTCCTGCAATCTCACATAAATTTTGTTTAAAATAGAGTATAGTATTAAAACAAGGGAATATACAGTTCACTGGAAGAAAGCAGCAAGCAATGAAATCAAGTTATAGATATAAATGAAATTGAGAAATGACAAATGTGAATTGAAGAGAGATTAAATATTGTCTACTAATATAGAAAAAAATCAGATACTATGTTACTTAAAGAAATAAGTTTCAGAAGGATTAGAATTCAGAACATGAAAAAACATTAAATTTAAAAATAAAATGTGCACAAAATCAAAGAATTGAAAAGATTTTAAATTGCCTATGTAAGTATTTATATGTTCAGCATGACAAAATTCACCATAAAATTAAACACAAGCAACTGATGTGTGATGTCTACAACGTAAATATTCTGCAAAAAATTACCATCTCAACTATAAAGAACTCCTAGAAACCAGTAAGAAAAAGATAAAAACCTATTTCTTAAATGGGCAGAATATTAAAAACAGGCAATTTACAAAGGAGAAAATCCAAAAGACCAATAAACACGTTAAAATAATTCACTTTACTAGTATTCAAGAACATGCAATTTGAAGCAAATATGATGCCATTTCATATCTAATTAGCAAGAAACTTGAAGTTTTTTTGTTTTTTTGAGACGGAATCTCGCTCTGTCACCCAGGCTGGAGTGCAGTGGTGCGATCTCGGCTCACTGCAAGCTCTGCCTCCCGGGTTCACACCATTCTCCTGCCTCAGCCTCCCGAGTAGCTGGGACTACAGGCGCCTGCCACCAAGCCCAGCTAATTTTTTTGTATTTTTAGTAGAGACGAGGTTTCACCGTGTTAGCCAGGATGGCCTCAATCTCCTGACCCCGTGATCTGCCTGCCTTGGCCTCCCAAAGTGCTGAGATTACAGGTATGAGCCACTGCGCCAGGCTGAAACTTGAAGTTTTGATAGTACTCAGTGTTGGTAAGGATAAGATTCAATGAGACTCTGACTTTCGTCCCTTAGACTTTAAAGAATGATGTGTTCTTATCTAAGCTGTAGTTTGAATAATAGCAGAGTTTTAAGAGTAACACAGATGGTCTATGACTTATGATGATTTGACTCATTATTTTTTGATTTGACAATAGTACAAAAGTGATGCACATTCAGTATAAACCATACTTCAAATTTCAAATTATGATATTTTCTAAGGCTAGAGGTATGTAGTTTGATACACTCATGAGGTTCTAGGCAATAGCAGTGAGCTACAGCTCCCAGTCGGCCACATGATCTCTACTAGGATAACAACCTATACTCTACGGTGTACTATGTTGCCAGCATTTTTTGGATACAATTTTGCCCAAATGTGCGTTAATGTAAGTGTTTCAAACATGTTTACAGTAGACTAAGCTAAGCTATGATGATCAAATGTATTAAATGCATTTTCAATTTATGATATTTTCAGTTTACAATGGGTTTATCAGGCTGTAACCCCATCATAAGTTGAGGAAAGTCTGTAATGAAAATAATTCCACTTTCAGGCATAAATCCTACACACACCAGAAATACTCAAGGAAACAAATACAAGTATTTTTTTCAAGGATTTGTTTGTAATAGCAAAAACAAAAAAGTTGAAACAAAAATAAATGTCTATCAATAGGAGACTAGATGAATAAACAGTAGTGTATTTAGATAATGAGATCATACTCTGCAGTATTCCATTTCAGAAATGACAATAACAATGAGTGACTAGATCTGTATATATCAACACAAATACTTCTTGAAAAAAGTGAATGAATAAAACAGATTAAAAGAGATGCAAATAACACGTGTAAATATTAAAGACATAGACAATAAGATATATTACTATGGTATACATATTAAATAAAATGAAATGCATTTAATAAAGTGCAATATGTTTTCCAGAAAACATGCAGGAAAAAGTATAGCTGCCATCTCAAGATGTGTGTTACCTGGCAGAAAACAGGGGAATGGGAGAGGGCCTGGTGTCTTGGGTCTGTCTAAAACATTTAATTTCTTTAAAAAGTAATAGCAAAATAAGCAAGCATGCCAAAATAATAATATTCATTAAGTCGAGATAAAATGGAAATGTGTCATATTCTTCTCTGTACTTTTTTATATATTTGAAATATTTTGTAATGAAAATTAACATTATATTTTAAAATATTAAATAAAGAAATAATATGGTAGGGTAAAAGAAGGATCAAATACATCAGTGAGACTCCATACTGGCTTTTCTTAAATTATTATACTGTGCAATGTACTATTTCTAAAATCTGAAGTTTTCTACTGCCAGGAAACCAATACACTTAATAAGATGTGTATTATTAAGTGTACACATTAATATGTTTTACACATTAAGATGTTTTAGCTATGTGAGTTGACATGAGTTCATTTAACTTTACTTAGTTTTTGTCTAGATATGCAAACTGAAGCATATCTTCAGAATTGGGTTTGAAAAGCTTTTCAAAAGGTTTCTCCATCACTTGAACCCAGGAGGCAGAGGGTGCAGTGAGCCGAGATTGCACCTCTGCACTCCAGCAAAACTCTGTCTCAAAAAAAAGTTTCTCCAACACAATCAATTGTACATTTATGCTAAATCCTTAAAAATAACTTTTATTTCTCTTCTGCCACTATACCTGTTATATATTTTCTTTGTCTGAAAAATAAAGTAGCTCTTCAAATATTTGTCTAGCATCACCTCATTAAATAGTACTATGAGTCAGTATAGTAACTTCAGCCTTATCTCATTTTTAATTTTTATCATCATTGTATATTTTAAAATCATCTTTATTTGGATAAAATGAACGTACCATAAATGCACCAATTTTAGGCTTATATTTGATGAATATATACATGCATGTAACTATCACCACACTCAAGATATAGAACATTTCCAATATTTCTAAAAATTATACTTTGCTATTTTGCAATTAATGACTTCCTCAACACCCATATCCCAGCACCCAGGCAACCACTGATCATCTTTTCTTCACAATATGTTAGATTTGTCTTATCTAGCATTTTATGTGTTAAAATCAGATGAGATATACAATTTTATGTCAGCATTCTCTTACACATTATGCTTCAGACACGTTATTGCAAATATCAGTAGTTTACTTCTATTTATTTTGAATAGTATTCCATTGATGAATATACTACAAATTTTAAAGTCATCTATTGATGTACTTTTGGATTATGTCCAGGTTTTGGCTATTATAAATACAACTTCTGTGAACATTCATTATTAGTATCTGTGTACCTAGAAATTTTTATCATTTTGGGGTAAATACTAAGCGTGGAATTGCTGAGTCATAAGACAAGTATACATGTACTTCTGTAAGACCTATTAAAGCAGCCCTAGGCAACTAATACAGTCAGAAAACTATTTTCTTGGTTTGGATAACTGTATTGAAGCTAGGTACAATGTTAACATTTGAGGTATTGTAACTGGAATACTGCACCAATAACACTGTACCAGTCTTGCTTTTTTTTCTTTCCATTATTCCAAATTGAAAACTTTTTTAACAATGTCAGTTGTACTTGCTTTTGCTATTATTATTGCTGTTGTTCCTGCTCTTCCCCAGTAATCTCTTCTGGTGCAATCTCTCTTCTCTCTTGTATGTTAGCACAGTAATAATTTTAGTAAAAGGAGTGAAGAATTTATAAGCAAGACGGACACAGGATCAGATAGGGAATTTTAAAATGAATCCATTTGAAGTGGGTTGCAACTTGGACAGGTAAGGCTAGAATAAGAAAGACCAATTAAATGGTAAAAACTAATAAATGCTTGCGTTAAGTAAAAGAGAATTGAGAAGAATGTCTTTTATAGATAACAAGGGAGTAGAATTAATAGAATAAAGTAACAGATTGTATACTAGAAAAAAAGAGGTATAAGTTAATAATAATACTAGTAAAGCTGACATTATCAAACAATTCATAGGTATATACCTTAATCTTCCCCAATTCTTTAAGGAAAATAGAATTATCATCTTTTTTAAAATCTTAAAATCAGACAGTCTTTGTTTAATCCTCTTATCCATGGCCATTGTATGTTCCTCCATTTATTTAGGTATTTTGTTTATTTTTTAAGTTAGCATTTAATAACTTTCAGCTTATAGATCCTGTAAGTTTGACTAAGTTTATACTCAGGTATTTCATTTTCTTTGAAGTAATTTCAGTTTCCACATGTCAATTGTAAATACATAAAAGTGTTTGATTTTGAGTATTGATTCTGTGTCATGCAACCTTGCTGAACTCATTTACTAGTTTGTGAACTTTTTTTAATTGATACCTTGACTAGCTGAATTTTAGTGAAAGTGCAAAAGCAATTCAATGGAGTAAGCAAAAACTTTTGACAAACGATGTTGGAGCAATTGGACATCCACAGGACAAAAATGAAAATAAAAAAGAAAGAAAATGAAGGAGAAAGAAAAAGATTAACCTAAGTTATACACACTACATAGAAATTATGAAATTATAAAACTCATTGGCAAATGTAAATATATAATCAAATTCATAATACTCTAATATTATAATAGTGCTGCATAATCACTTTGTGTTTTTTATTTGTTTGTTTTTAGAGATGGAGTCTCACTCTGTCAGTCACCACAGTCTGGGGTGCAGTGGTGCAATCATAGCTCACTTCAGCCTTGCACTCCTGGGCTCAAGTGTTCCTCCTGCCTCAGCCTCCCAAGTAGCTGAGTCTACAGACATTCACCACTATGCTTAATTTTTGTTTTTGTAGAGATGGAGTCTGGCTCTATTGACCAGGATGGTCTCAAACTTCTGACCTTAAGTGATCCTCCTACCTCAGCCTCCCAAAGTGCTGGGATTACAGGTATGAGTCACTGTGGCCCATAATCACTTTTAACTCTAGTATGAAAGTTAGAGGACAAATGCATTAAAAGTAGTTATAACTAAAAAGATGTTAAAAGATACACAATATTAATAGATATAAATTGTGACAATAACATAAAATTGGGAGGCCTTATGTAGAGTTTTTGTATGTGATTGAATTTAAGTTATTATAATGTCAATCACATGATGTCATTATGACTACCAAAACTGTTGCATGGTATAAAAGATTTTTGAGTAACATTTGTGATGTTATTTTTCCTCATTTATTTTTTAAAAATTAATATTTGCAACATTGTATTTCCTAGAGTAAAAGTGGCACCTCACCCCTTTAAAGCATTACTAGTTCTAGGAACTGAACTAAACTAAAAGGTGAAAGAGTGTTTATAATTATATTGCTTGTTTTTGTCCAAGATGACAGCCAGAAGTTACCATCCTGAACAAGATAGAAGGAAGAACAGCCACAGAGAAAGTGATTATGGCATTTCTGCTTCCACATAAAGACTGACATTGTTTTCAGCTTTTATTTTTCATTTACAATAGCACAATACATTGGAATAATTGTTGCTTTTCAGCAGTTCCATTCCAGGCTATGTTCTCTAGTTGACCTCTGGGCCCTAAAGAACAAGTTAATCATCTATTTCACTTTCGGATTGATTAAATTTATATTTATATTTATTTTCAATGCTCCTTTTTCTCCAGAGATTTTGAGAAGGGTTGTAAAATAACCACTCATTGTCCTTCAAACCAAGACACTTTTGAAAGTTGAAGAAATGCTATTAATAATTATCGTAGGACTAGAGGCATAAATTCATACTATTCCAAGCAAACTAGGACATGGGGTCAACATAACTATATATGTTAAGATAACACTCTTCTTTCTGATCCTTGAGCCCTAAATATTAAACACAGATCACACATCAAATTGTTCTATAAGTTTCTTTACAGAAAGAAACTTATCAGCTCTGAACATTTTTTAAAAAAAACTTCAATGTAATATCAACCCATTAAACCAAAGTTAAAATAGAAAAGTAAAAAGGATAACCCCCAAATTTTGCCTAAATAAAAACATATATGTATATGTATTATATGAGCATGTGTGTGTCTATGTGTGTGTGTAGAAAGAGAGCAAACGCTCAGAGTCATATACAGAAAAAGGGCTGAAAAGGGCTCAGAGTCATATACAGAAAAAGGGCTGAATCCCTGAGATTTAGTTTCATTATGCTACTATAAATATTTCATTTTGTGTACCTCAGTATACTTTTACTTTAAAAAAAAGAAGAAAATATCTATGTTGTCTCACAGGGTTTTCCTGAGAGTAAATTGAAATAGTCATCGAGAAAAGTAATTTAAAAACAATTTAAGGGTTTTTTGTTTTGTGTTGTTTTTGTTTTTAATGTATATTGACTTGAATCTAAAGATTTTGAAAGCCAGGTATTGTATAGCACAATTATACAATCTGTAACCTCCTGGCTTTTAGACCCACACAAGGTACCAGAAGGCAGCCTTATTTAAACAATAGAAGATCCTGACCAGATGAGGTGGCTCACACCTATAATCCCATCACTGGAGGCCTAGGTAGGCGGATCATTTAGGGTCAGGAATTCAAGTCCAGCCTGGTCAACATGGTGAAATCCCGTCTCTACTGAAAATACAAAAATTACCCAGGCTTGGTGGCACGTGCCTGTAATTCCAGCTACTTGGGAAGCTGAGGTGCAAGAATTGCTTGAACTGGGGAGGCAGAAGTTGCGGTGAGCCAAGATTATGCCACTGCACTCCAGCCTGAGTGACAAAGCAAGACCATGTCTCAAAAAAAAAAAAAGAAAAAATAGATAATCTGGAGCCAAAATTTCCTTGTGAAAAGAATCTCTGAATTGAGTGTTCCATGTAAATAAAACATAGAATTCCTTAAAGTTAAGTGTTTAAAAAATATATTAGCAAAACACTTTTATCAAATATTTTGGTGACACTAATGTACAATTAAGTAAAATAAAAGACATCTTTGCATGCCCAGTTTTAATACTATTCCAGGACAACAGTAGATGTCAATGAGCTTATACTTATCCTTATAGCATGGCTTTTGATGAGAGAAAAAATAACTTTAAAAAAATAAGATAATCATCAAAGTCAAAATTCTTTTCACAGTATTATTCTCCACAATGATCCTCATAATTTTAAATTAAATAATAATTTCATGTGTTTATACCCTAATTACCAGGAAGTTCAGAAACAAATTTGACTGAATTCTAGATACTTGTGTTATCAATATATTTTTGCTATCTCTCTGTAACATTTATTTTTATTTTTATTTTTTTTTTTTACTAAATGCATTATCTAAAAGTCTTTTATCTTTTCTTGATGCTGCTGCCTATAGTTTTGGAAAAAGAAAAGTGAAAGCATAAATTGTCCATCTGTTAAAGCCCAAAATGTTCAGCCACAAATTACCAGTATTCCTAATGTAACATAATATTTATCTCAATAAATAAAACTTATCCCAAATTTGTTTTTGAGTGTTATTTTGAAGTGCTATATTGGTGTTCCATTACCATGGTTACCAAAATAATCTAAACAACAAAAGTAAATTTCAATTTTCCTTCCAATTATTGTCAGTCTGTCCTTGGCATAGAACTCCCATTGACGGTGTAAGAGACTTTATGTGTGGGAGAACCATGTGGCTAGTAAAAAGAGAATAAATGATCATTCTACCTAATTCCTGTTCTTAGATTTTCTTTACTAAATATTAGCTCTCTAAAAGCAATAGATGCTCCTAAACAGAGGGAAGTGGCAAAACAAAATGCAATATTACTTACAGAGACTTCACTCTGTCCCTTTCATTTGACTTTCAGCATATTCTAAGACAAATACTGTTACCATCCATTGAATTTTCCTTTTATAAAACATCACAATTAAAAACTACATATGAGACTTAAATTAAGAATCAAGTCAATCAACAAAAAAGACAATTTATTTATATAGGTCTATTTATATAGATTTCATATGTTTATATGTATAAACAAATAACTATGTATGAAGATCTGTGTAAAATTAAATACCATCACCCAATACAAAAACTCATTCATTAAATAAGTAAATAACATCAGCCTGAGACTGATGTTAAAGTGACAATTGTTTTTAATATCCAAATGTCTTTTCAGTACCTCATCAGGATCTCCTACGCAAAAGCTGTGAGACAGATGATGCCCGGACATGAAATTTTAAAAACCAGGATGACAGCCAGAAGTTACCATGCTGAACATGCTAGAAGGAAGAATAGCCACAAAGAAGGTGATTATGGCATTTCTAATACCGTAGCAAGCTAATTTTGTTCTACGCTTTATCTTAAAGTCCTTTATTTCCTACGTATATCTATCTTTAGGGAAGTGGTTGTCAACCAAGGGCAATATTGTCTGGGGATGTTTTCTTTGTCACGACTTGGGAGTAGGGGTAGACACAGTAGTTGCTATTGGCCTCTAGTGGGTGGAGGCCAGGGATGCTGTTAAACACCCCATAATGCACAGCACAGCCCTGCAAAACAAAGAATTATCTGGTTCACATTGTCAGTAGTGTCAGTGTTGAGAAATAGGGTTCTAGCTCAAGGATAACAAAAGGTTTCAGTCTTACATCACTGTAATCTGTAAGAAAGATTTTGAGGCTATTTCCAACTAGGAAGAAAATAATGTTGGTATTTTAATGATATCTGACATGGGTAAAGGGTGAGGATAGGAGGACTATTTCACATTTATAGCCTGGGTTCTCTATATCTAAGAGTTCTAATTGTTTTTCATGCATCCAATGACTAAGAACCTAAGAGCTTATTATTTGAAATAATTCCTCATCTTCTGTTTACTTATTCTTCCCTATGTGTTTTGGCAAGGAAAATTTACTTGAGACTGGTCAAAAATGTGTGGAATTTTTTTGAGTTTGGAGGTGGTTTGTCTCAGAGCCTACAAGAGTCCTGCATCATAACCTATTTTCATTCTGATTTCCATGAGCCATCTTTTACATGTATTCATAAACATCTGAAATTCTACCACTATTGTTCACTGTACAATGTGATATAGCAATGAAAATGACACATTTGAAATTGTAACAGAAAATCATTAGGCTCAACGTCTTATTTTATATGTTAGATCATGATCACTACTGGTGGTTTAGATGTTTCACATGACAGAAACGACAGAAATTGACACAGTCAAGTTTAGCCGTTTCTAAGAAGTATTTTCTAGATTATACTTATTTACACATAGAATGTAATGCACAGGTTCTTTACCAATCATAGAACATAAAATATTTAAAACTATCCAAAAATAACACCCTGGTGATGATGTCCAAGTCTAATATGTTTACTTTCCTAAAGCAGTAAGCAACAAAAACATGCTTTTCAGAAAATGATATATGTCAAGATGGGCTGGTAATTACCATCAGCTTTTATGTTTAATGGTGATAGGATGTTATTACAGCTGTCATATCTACTAATGTCTTATAATCAAGTTTAAACATAGTCTTGGAGTAGCAGGGCCCAACTCTGTGATTTAGCAACAGGGAAAAAAGTGCATTTCATGAAAGGTTTTAAACATACCAAAGAAGAAAACAAAGTCACTCACACAGAGGTACAATTAATGCTCAGTTCTTCTTGAGTTTCTCTCCCTGGCCTTAATGCCTGCAGAAAAGCAGTCTCTTACTAGTGTTCGCATGTATTATCACTTCTATGATTATCAGATCATTTTTTCTCCTCAAATTTTTTCAATGGTTTTCTGTGTCTCAGAATAAAGCAAAAATCCTTATAATGGTCAATAAGGTCCTGCATAATCCAGCCATTCACTGACTTAGTCAACATATTTCATTCTTGCTTATTACTCTGTTGTGGCTTCACTGGCCTCCTTGCAATTCCTCTAAAAGGGTAAACATGCTCCTGCTTCATGAACTTTAATTTACTATTTGCCCTGCTTCAAACACTCTTCCTTTAGATTTCTGTATAATTCACTCTCTCAGTTCTTTATTGTCTTTGTTCAAAGACTGTTGCCTTGGCCATTAAAAAATGTGAGTCTCCCACTCCTACCTTCGTCCAGTCTTGGTCACCCTCCATCTTCCCTCCCTGCATCATTTTTCTCCATGAAGTATATTCTCTTTCCCGTCATGCTTCCTCCTATGTAGTCTGAATAAATTTTGCATTAATCGGAAACTTTTTACCTTATGTATTTTCACACCATTGCATATAATGTACTTAAATACCCTGTTACTGACATCTGAATGATCTAATCTGAAATAAATCTAAACTATTATTTAATCATAAATCATTCTTATTTTCTTAATTTCCCTTATGTACATAAACTTTCACGAGTTTCCATAAAACATAGTTGTTTTAATGTCAGCTGAAATAAAGAGTATACAGTAATTCAATAACCACATGAGGGCAAACATGAATGACTCTGTTGTTATTCTGCCTTTCCTCTCTCTGAGTTGCTTTTTAATTATTAAATAAAGAAAATGAGTTTATTTTGTTGATATTTATATTTCCAGCTCCTTGCACTGTGCGTGGCACATATTGGATAATTAACGAATGTTAGTACATTAAAGAATGTGAAATTTAGTAATAGAATTACTTAATAACTAGTAATTTTAATTAGCAATAGGATAATTTCTAAATCCATCTTTCAAACCACGCACTCTATGATTTCTTTTGTGTCTTTCCCTAGTTTAAAAACTATGTAAATATTAAAACAAGCTAGTTCTTATGATCTTTCTGTTTTCAAAGGCATACTGATTAACTTTTTCACTTTCCAGTTAAATTCTTTCTTTATAATGATGTCAACATCTACATATCTCTTAGAATGATACATGTTTTCACTGACATCACATAAATATACTACAACTTTTCCAAACTTGGGGACTAATCTTTTAATTAAAATTCTGTGCCAAAGAAAAAGCCAGCATTTCTCTGAGTTTCTAAAATTTAAAAAGGGCATTTGACAAATTTTAATTTTACAGTTACACATTCTGAGGCTGTGACAAGTTTAACTTAACATTTCACATTTTGGTCTAAACTGTGTTGTTTTGTAAACTGTATTAGATTCACAGGGCTGCTTGTAACAAAGTAACACAAACCGGGTGATTTAAAATTACAGAAATTTATTGTCTCACAGTTCTGAAGACTAGAAGTCCAAAATCAAGGTATCAGCAGGACTGTGCTCCCTATGAAACTTGCAGGTAAAAATCTCCCTTGTCTCTTCCTAGTTCCTTATGGTTTCTTGGCAATCCCTTAGTGCTCCTTGGCTTGAAGCTCCCATCTCTGCCTCTTTTGTCACATGGAGTTCTCCCCTTGTGTGTTTCTGTGTCTTCTTCTCATAAAAATATCAGTCCTGTTGGATAACAGAACCACCCTACCCAAGTATGACCTCATCTTAACTAATTATATCTGCAATGACCTCATTTACAAATAAGGTATCATTCTGAAATACTGGGAATTTCAATATATTTTTTTGAAGACACGAATCCATAGTATAATCATTTTTGTAAAGATGGTAAAAAATTGTAATACCCTCATGTTAGAAATAAATTAAATCAAATTGTGCAGTGGAAAGAAATATTAAGTAATGGTCAAGACTTTAGACCTTAGTAAGAGTATTTCATTGATTCTTGCAGTAAAAACGTGTTTGATAACAAGACAGGAGAAAGGTATTCCAGACTGTTCCAATGGCGAGTATGTTTAAAGCCACAGTGTTGTACAATTCATGGTGAATCTGAGGAATTATGTTTTGAAATAAATGAGGCAGAAAAATTGGTTTAAAAAATAATGGAAAATAATGCCTGCAGAAAAATCCAAATAATAAATATAGAAAAAATTGGTAAATTTGTTTTAAATCACCATTAAATACCACAGTAATAATTATTGCAGTGAAGATTCATTGATGAATGCTAAAAATTAGTGAATAAAACTTTAAGGAGAAATAGGATATTTACAGAAGAGTCTCAAATACCTCCCTCAAATCATTTATTCATTACCATGTGGTTTTGACACAACTTTAAACTTTGATATTCCTTCCTTTCTCCGGGTGGTATACATAGTTCTCTCTCCATTAAGCGTGGGCTGAACTTAGTAACCTACTTCTAATGAACCAAGTATGGAGAGGGAAAAATTGTAAAGTTTACAGTAGAGACACCTGACAGACACTGCCTTATAATCAAAAGATCAAGATGAACATCACCAGTCATAAGTCATGCTGATATCATGTAACTCTATATTATGTGATGAGAAGGGCACCTGGCCTCTGTGATATTCTTCCCCAAATTCCATAACCCGAGTCTAATAATAAGAAAACTCCAATTAAGGTACATTCTACAAAATACCTGACCTGTACTCTTCAAAAGTGTCAATGCCTTTCATGACTGAGATACATTCATATATTGCCAACCAAGGAGACATGACAACAAAATACAACATGGAACTGTGAATTCAATCCTGTAACAGAAAATGGAAATTAACAGGAAAATTATTGAAATCCAAATAGAGTCTAAAAATCCTACAAATGTTAATTTTTAAATTCTGTGGTTATATGAGATGTTACACTGGGGAAGAAATGTGAGAAATACACAAGAACTGTCTGTGCTGTCCTTGCAACTGCCCTGTAAATCCCAAATTATTTCTGAATCAGAGGTTCTTAAAAAAAAATAAAGAATGGACCAATAATTTTATAACATTAGCATAAATAAGGGAATCCTCTGCCCCAAAACTAGTGAAAAACTGGAAAACAATGTAATATCAATATCAGGGCTCTAGCGTTTGAGCAGTGGGAAAGCACACATTGAGAAGTGTTTACACATACAAAGCTGCTAGATCTCTGGCTAATAACAGTGGAAATCTACAGTCCCATCCTTTCTGGGCAGCATCCATCACAGGCAGAAGGTATAATCCAATTTTTAGCAGAGTGTAAAACCAAATGTCTAGTAGTGTTGTCAGTGAAAGTAACAAGTCCAGTAGGAAAGAAATAGTAAAACCTATATCTCTGCAACCATGAGGTTACTGTCTCAATTGGGGCAAGCAATGCGTGATCCAGAAATGTAACAGGGACGCCCCATAAATAAGAGAGGCATAGAAAGAGTAGGTAAGCACACATCCCTGGCTGGCTCAGAAACTACACATGTTTGCAGGAGAGATCCAAGGGCCTGGCAGAAAGTAAAAGCTGAAATAGACTTTAAAGTTGCTTGAATTTAGAATGTGCGTTTTTGTTGTTGTTGTTGTTTGTTTGCTTTTTACTTGTACACAATTATATTGTCAAATAGAAGCCTCGCAGGTTTGAGGCATTTGACCATAAGTTCTGCCCAAACCATTGGTGAATCACACTGTGGTGCCTACAAGGAAATGACCCCTGGAAATCAGGAATTTAAAAAGAAGAAAAATATTGTAAAGAGATATAAATAGCTGAATACCATGGCAAGACAGATCCCACAGTTTAAGTACAGGCATAAACAAAATCGCAAAATAAAATAATATCCAAAAACCTTTAGAAAAAGCAATCAAAATCCAGTCTTACTACAGTGTATCACATAAAAATGTCCACCTTTGACGAGAAACTTAGGAGTGATGTGGAAATGCATATTTGAAAAGCATATGGAACAAATTAGTCAATAGAAAGTGATTTTGAGTGGACCTTATGTTGGATTAAGCAAAGATTGCTACAAAATAGTTACAAAGTAGCTATTACAAATACACTTCAAAAATTAAGAAAAACTGTGTTAAAATAATTAAAGGATAATATGCTGACAATGATTCAAGAAACAGGAAAATTCGATGGACAAATAGAACATATAAACAATAAGCAAATAGAGAATCCAGGATAGAAAAGTCTAATATTTAAAATAATCCACAGGCTGGGCTTTTTTTGTTTTTGTTTTTTTGTGAGACAGAGTATCACTCTGTCGCCCAGGCTGGAACGCAGTGGCGCAATCTCGGCTCCCTGCAACCTCCCCCTGCCGAGTTCAAGCAATTCTCCCGCCTCAGCCTCCCCAGTAGCTGGGACTACAGGTGCACGACACCATGCCAGGCAAATTTTTTTGTATTTTTAGTAGAGACAGGGTTTCACCATGCTGGCCAGGCTCATCTTGAACTCCTGACCTAGTGATCTGCCCACCTCGGCCTCCCAAAGTGCTGGGATTACAGGCATAAGTCACTGCACCCGGCAGGCTGGTCTTAAATACAGATATGAGGTAGCAGAATGAACCTTCTTCCATTTATGATTCACAGTTCTTTGAAAGCAGGTGCCAAGTACTTGCTTCATATTAAGCTTAATTTTTAACCCTCTTCCCATTTGCGAAGAAAGTGGCAGAGGACATAATAGCAAAATGAGACTACACACACACACGCCCACACACACATGCACACAGACACACACACACACACATACGGTGACAATGACCACAACCATCACCAACTAACAAACAGAAATCCGAAGGCTATAAATAGGCTAAGGACAGATGTGACATGTGGCAGAGGCAGACAGTAGTGCCCAATATTGATTACAAAGTTTTTTAAAATCATATGTCTTAACATTAAACCCTACAGAAAGTTTTTCATGACTTCCTTTTTTAATATTTTACTGAAACAAAAAAATAGAGAGGATCAAGGTGAGAATTTCTGGCTATGTAATATATAAAAGTGACATAATAAGAGATTTGTCACAAATTTCCCCTGTTTTATTACTATGTAGCATGTGGACCTGTGTCTTGACTGCAATTAAATGAATTAAAATAAATCAACATATAGGTGAATTAAATTTTTCATCACAATACAAGTAAAAAAAATGTTTCTATGTCAGATGCTAACACCTAAAGAATGTGAAAATCTGAGTTGCAATGTTTTTATTTCATTTTGCTTTTGTATTGTTTTCTTTGCCCTCTTTTTTGAATTCTAAAATTTCAAAATAACTTTTGATGATACAATTGATTTTTCTCTCTAGTTTGGTCTAAGACTAACTTAATAACACCCCTTGCGATGAAATCAATGTAAACTAAAGATGCAGTGTTATATTAATAAAGAATATGTCAGTTTTGCCTTATTTCTTTTTTTTTTTTTTTTTTTGAAACAGAGTTTTGCTCTTGCTGCCCAGGCTGGAGTGCAATGCCACTATCTCAGCTCACCACAACCTCCGCCACCCAGGTTCAAGCGATTCTCCTGCCTTAGCCTCCCAGGTAGCTGGGATTACAGGTATTTGCCGCCACGCCCAGCTAATTTTTTGCTTTTAGTAGAGACGAGGTTTCTCCACGTTGGTTAGGCTGGTCTTGAACTCCCAACCTCAGGTGATCCGCCCGCCTCGGCCTCCCAAAGTGCTGGGATTACAGGCGTAAGCCACCACACCTGGCTGCCTTAATTATTTCTATATTAACTTTTAGTTTGATATTTTGTCTCCTCCTAGAATTGGTTTACTGTATTGTTGTTTTCTATTTTTGCGGTTCTAGAGTCAGTTGCTGAATATCTCATTTTGATTTGCATGCCAACAAAGAGAGAGTCCAAATTTTTTTTCTCATCTCTTATCTTGAAATCTTGCAGTAAATGAAAGATATGTTGATGTGAATTTGGCTTTAACCTAGACAACCAGAAGTACAAATCAAAACACAGACACAAGTTCTGCATAACTTTTCACAGGTTAAAGTAATCTTAGGCAGGTTAAAATTATTTCATGTGGCACAGACAAGCTGATGTTTGCTTTATTTTCCTTCTTAAAATGAAACCACTGCAGCTTGACCAAATGCTAAGAGAGCAAGCAAGAGTGGTATTGTTCCGTTAGACTTACTTTGTTTTTATTCTAAACAGTATTTCAGATGTGAGTAGCAGACAGGCTCACAGATTACGTGAATGAAAGGACACATTATCAGCAAAGGTAGATATGAAATGAAGCATTTTTATCTAAACATCACTTAACGGGAGAGTTCGGTATCTCAAATTTAATTTCTTCTCTTTTAATGAATCTGTAATCATTTTAGAAAACAATACTGGTCAAAGAATAAAACAGAGACATGAAATACACCAATTGTGCATCATCATTACTTCAAATTGTAATCACTATGTAGTGCATGTGGCTCTCAATTTACTTCTCAGTTGTGTAAGAAATAAAACTTAATTTTATAAAATTATTTTAGTTCTAAACCCATATCCACTACTGGAGTGGTAAAAATCTAATCTCAGTCAATCTGGGATTCCCCCTTTTCCCAGGTCAGTTCTAAATTCCACGATCCATACCTAGTTTTAAAGGATTGGAGAGGAAGGAATTACCTGGTTCTCAATTGTCTTTTCTGTTATCTACTGACACACTTATTTACCAATCTTAGTCCTCAGACATCCATTTTCGAATATCATCATGGAGATCTTGCTGGTGGGCGGTGACCTGGCCTCTTCCAATCCAAATAGTTTAGCCCACAATGGTAAGCCCTGGGTGATGGAAATCATGTTGCATTCTCCATGCCAACCTAGGGCATGACCTATGCTCTGATTGTGCCTAAAACCATCCGCCTGGACTCATTATGCAGCCAGTCTAGGTCTCACTATGTCCTTGAAGGCAGAGAGTGTACTTCTCTCTCAGAGCTCACAAATACTGGGTTTTGCTGCTTCCTTTTGATCACTTCATCTCTCATTTCCCTCTCCCAGCTAGGGCAGTTTTTTCTGTCGATCAGGTATTGGGGTGTATAAAATTGCAGAGGTGAGGAAAAGAAACTTGACTCTCCTCAAACACAAGATTTTCAAATATTTATTAAATTAAAAAAAAAAAAAAACAGTTCCCGTGCAAGCAAAATTGGCATCACCCAGAATTTGTTAAAAGTTCCATACTCCCACCTATGAATCAGAAACTCTAAAATTGGGGGAAGAGATAGCATAATCCATGATTTGACAAGCTATCCATGTGATTCTAAAGCATACTAAATTTGAGAGCCACTGATTTATTCTACTCTAAACCAAGATTAGGTTTATTCCCCTAAAGGACATTAGTTTTTAAATATAAAAATCCTTAAAAAGAAGTTACTTTTTTTTCACTTTTTATGTGATCACATCTGTCTCCTGGGTTCATAAGGATAGAGTATTCTAGGTGTTTGAAGAGGAGGCAGCACATGGGGAAAACATTAATTATATGATTAAAAAGACACACTGGTAGTATTTCAAATACATTGCCTCCCTAAAACCTTTATGAAAAATCGGGACAATCATCTTTAATTTATTAAAATGATTAAAGCAGAAAGAAAATTTAATTTAATTTAAATTGATTAAAGCAGAAAAAATATTAACGTCTTTTGTAGATATGTTCTAAGTTGTCTATTAACATGTAGGTTGATGAGGACATGTTGCTCATCTTGATAACCTACATCAGAGATTTTCAAGCTTTAATATGCCCAAGAATCTTTTAGGAGGATAATTTTAAATATAGATTATCAGGCCTGACCTTATGGTTTGTGGTTCTAAAAATCTCAATTTTTTTAAACAAAGGCCATGAGTATGATTTAAGTGGTTCATGGATTATAAGTATAAGAATATTTAAAGAGTCCTTGCCCAACAATATACGGTTTTATATGTGCATGTATATTTACTACCAAATTCCTTTACCTCTTCAGAAAAAAATTAAGTATAGCATAATTTATTTAAATATTGCAAAACCTCAAATATTGTTGAGAAGCCATGCATTCGATAAAGTTGACTTTTCTTTAGAGTTCAATAATTCTTCAGTAACTGTACTTTTAAAAAAGAGTCATTTTAATTGAGCTTGTTCCCTTTCCTTCCAAATGGAGATGAACACAACTGTAGCTTTTTCTTAATGACTTAAAGTCAGGGACTCTGTCTTTTTACCTTATATCCAAAAGTGACTGGTAAAATGCCTTGTATATAGTAGATGCCAAGTAAATGCTTAATAATTGAATATAGAGGTGTTCAAGATGAGAGCTATTAGACTTTTCAAAAGTCTGGTAATGTTCCTTGGCTCTATTCGGATTCAGGAATATTTTGAAGTATTTCCCCAAATGGTTTTACTATTCACAAATTTAAAAATCCCCCCTATCCCCAGGCCAGGCTCACACTTATAATCTGAGCACTTTGGGGGGCCAAAGCGGGTGGTTCACATGAGGTCAGGAGTTTGAGAGCAGCCGGGCCAACATGGTGAAACCCTGTCTCTACTACAAATACAAAAATTGGCCTGGCATGATGGCATGTGCTTGTAATCCCAACTACTTGGGAGACTGAGGCAGGAGAATCACTTGAACCCAGAGGCAGAGGTGGCAGTGTGCCAAAACTGTTCCAATGCTCTCTAGCCTTGGTGGCAGAGCAAGGCTCTGTCTCCCAAAAAAAAAAAAAAAAAAAAAGAATCTTCCCCAAATATTCCCCTACTTGTAATTTTCTCTGAGTGTTCAAAACCCAGCTAAACATGCTCAGTAGAAGTGTTTATAATTTGTACAAATAGGCTTTGATAAAGAGCTTGCAGTCATGGACATAATATCCAATTTGTCTACTTAGAGGATGGTGCTTCCTTTGCGGCTTTCCACCATGCTCTAAACACCTTAAATAATTAACTTTCTTATACAGATGACATTATTTTAAGGTCATCTCACTTGGGAGCAAACACCAGATTTGTTGAGTAGTCATAGGCACTGACTATGAGGCTTTACTGTAAATCTTAATATTGTTACATGGTTGAAGTGCTTTTATTTGTAACAAGGAGGCTGAGAAGACTATAGTATCTTTAAAATACAGTGCTGGTCACCCATAAACAAGATACTAACTACCTACTTGTTTCTTATATGGATAGACTGAACTACATTTTTTCTTTAGAAATTCAAATGATACCTATATTATTTTAGAAGATGAAAATATATAACATTGCTTGCATTCTCACTTTCTATTGAAGTATCCAACATATTTTCACATTATTATTATTATTATTAAAAGACCTATATACAAGCACTGGAGAATTAGCTCTTGAGTTAGGTTGGATGAACTGGGGATATAAAATTCTTTCTCAGGTGTTGGGAGAGGAGAATATTACATTAAGGTCTATTAAATGCCTACTATATTAAGAATGATTATAACCAACAAACACCCAAATAACATAAGCAAAGGGGGAAAAAAAAAAAAGGACGAAAAGGCAATGTGCTAACTCAACTGAAAGAAAGCAAGATATGACTGCCTTTGAGTAAAACCTGCCTGATCTGGTAGCTAAGCCCATAAGATTAGCTATAGATTTATTTCTATTTCTCTTTTCTGTCTACTTGTGATCTTGTTACATTCTTGATAACTTCCCACTGCAGTCCCAAGATGGTCACCAGTTGCCCTTGTGACTCCATGAGAGAGGAAGACATTAATTCCCAGCATTTCAGTAAGGATTTCCAAGGCTCATTTTGATTGCATCAATTTAGAGTTTAAGTCTATCCTTAAACCCTAAGCCAGTTGGGGACTAACCTACAGCTGTTGTGTTAGTCCATTTGCACTGCTATAAAAAAACAATCCTTGAGAATGAGTCATTTACAAAGAAAACAGATTTGTTTTGGCTCATGGTTCTACAGGCAGTACAGAAAGCATGGAGTATTTTATTTTATTTTATTTTATTTTATTTGAGATGGAGTCTTGCTCTGTCATCCAGGCTAGAGTGCAGTGGCATGATTTCGGCTCACTGCTATCTCCACCTCCCAGGTTCAAGAGATTCTCCTGCCTCAGCCTTCCAAGTAGCTGGGATTACAGGCGCATGCCACTGTGCCTGGCTAATTTTTGTATTTTTAGTAGAGATGGGGTTTCACCATCTTGGCCAGTCTGGTCTCAAACTCCTGACCTCGTGATCCACCTGCCTCAGCCTCCCAAAGTGCTGAGATTATAGGCATAAGCCACCACACCCAGCTAGTGCCTTTTAATTAAAAGTTCCAACTTTAAGTTATTTCTTTGCTCTCACATCGAAACATAGGTTATTAGAAGCAGCCATGTCACATCTGAAATGCTTTGCTGCTTAGAAATTTCTTCTGCCAGATACCCTAGGAGAGCAGTCCCCAACCTTTTTAGCACCAGGGGCCAGTTTTGTGGAAGACATTTTTTCCACAAACTGGTGGTGGGGGAATGGTTTCTGGATGAAACTGTTCCACCTCAGATCAGGCATTAGATTCTCATAAGAAGTACACAACCTAGATCCCTTGTATGCAGAGTTCACAATAGGGTTCACATTACTATGAGAATCTAATGCCACCACTGATTTGATAGGAGGCAGAGCTCAGATGGTAATGCTTGCTCACATGCTGCTCACCTCCTACTCTGCAGCCTGATTCCTAACAGGCCACAGACTAGTACCCGTCCATGGCCCATGGGTTGGGGACTCCTGCCCTAGGTCATCACTCTTAAGTTCAGCCTTCTACAGATTGCTAAGGTATGGACAAAAGGCAGCCGAGTTCGTTGCTAGGGCATAACATGGGTGACCTTTGCTCCAGTTCTCAGTTAAGTTCCTCATTTCCATCTGAGACGTCCTCAGCCTGAATTTCACTATTCATATTTCTATCAGCATTTTGGTTACAACCACTTAACAAGGCTCAAGAAGTTCCAAACTTTCCCTTATCTTCCTATATTTTTCTGAGCCCTCCAAACTCTTCTAACTTCTGCCTGTTACCCAGTTCCAAAGCCACTTCTAAATTTTCAGGTACCTTTATAGCTACATTCACTCTCAGTACAAATTTTCTGTTAGTCCGTTTGTGTTGCTATAAAGAAATATCTGAGGCTGGATAATTTATTTTAAAAAGAGACTTATTTTGGCTCATAGTTCTGCAGGCCACACAGGAAGTGTGGTGCCAGCATCTGCTTCTGGTGAGGGTCAAACCACAAAGGGGGACTGGATGTATCAGATGGTGACAGAGTAAGAGACAGAGAGGGAATGTGCTACACTCTTTTAAAACAATCTGATCTCACCTGAACTCAAAGTGAGAACTCACTCATTACCATGAGAATGGCACCAAGCTATTCATAAGGGATCCACCCCCACGACCCACACACCTCCCACCAGGCCCAACTCCAACATTGGGAATCACATTTCAGCATGAGATTTGGAGGCAGGCAACAAACATCCAAATTATATCAGCTGGTATGTAGTGAAACAAATCAGATTGGATAGTGGGCTTATCAAAATGGAAATCAGAACACTTGATCTCAAAAGTATGGTAATGTCAGTCAGTGAAATGACAGATGTCTGCCACTATGTCTAGGTCTTGCTATATATATATATATATATATATATACACACACACACACACACACACACACACACACACACACATACTCTTTATGTAATGTAGTTATCAAACTTTTTAATAAAATTAAAATTCTAATTTTATTGAGAAGAAAATTGAGGGTTTTTTTAAAATTGTGGTGAAATATATAACATAAAACTCACCATTTTAACAATTTTAAGTGTACAAGTCAATGACATTAAGTACATTCCCAATGTTGTACAGCCATCACTGCCATCTGTTTCCAGAACTTTTTCATCATTCCCGACAGAAACTCCGAACCACTTAAATAATAACTACTCATTTCCCAGTCTCCCCAGCCATTGGTTTGCCTAGTTTAGGTAGCTTATGTAAATGGAATCATACTATATTTTTCCTTTTTTGTCTGACTTACTGCACTTACCATGTTTTCAAGTTTCATGTATGTTGTAGCATGTATCAGAATTTCATTTCTTCATATGACTGAATAATATTCCATTGTATATCACATATGTTATTTATTCACCTATAGATGGACATTGGGATAGTTTTCACTTTTTGGCTATTGTGAATAATGCTACTATGAATATTTATGTACCAGTGTTTACTTCAATCCTTGCTTTGTTATCTTGAGTATATATCTAGAAGTTAAATTTTTGAATCATGTGGTCATTCTATGTGAAGTTTTAGAAGTTTCTGAGTCAAACTGTTTTCTACAGTAGCTGCCACTGTATTATATTCTCCCCACCGATGCACAAGGATTCTAATTTTTCCACATCCTCACCAACACTTGTTAGTTTTCCTTTTTTTAATAGTAGCCATTGTAATGCATATAAAGTAATATATTATTTTGGTTTTATTTCCATTTTCCTAAAGACCAGTCAAAGTTGAACATGCTTTTATGTGCTTTTCGGCCATTTGTTTATCTTTTTTGGGAAAATGTGAAAATATTTTGCTCATTTTGGAGTTTGGTTTTCTTTCAAGAAAACTGAGATTTAATAATTTGGCAAATAAATAATAATTTGCCAAAAGTTGGTAAGTTATTTAATGCAATTTGCCCGAGATTGTCCAATGTAAAGTGGCAGAAATAGCATTCAAACTCCATGGGATGGTTTCTTTCTTTTTTTTTTTTTTTTTTGAGACAGAGTCTCGCTCTGTCGCCCAGGCTGGAGTGCAGTGGCCGGATCTCAGCTCACTGCAAGCTCCGCCTCCCGGGTTTACGCCATTCTCCTGCCTCAGCCTCCCACCACCTCGCCCGGCTAGTTTTTTGTATTTTTTAGTAGAGACGGGCTTTCACCGTGTTAGCCAGGATGGTCTCGATCTCCCGACCTCGTGATCCGCCCGTCTCGGCCTCCCAAAGTGCTGGGATTACAGGCTTGAGCCACCGCGCCCGGCCGGGATGGTTTCTTAAGCTCTTGCTCTCTTTATAATTTCACCAGCCCTCCTAGTAAACCAGTGTATGCTTAGCTAAAGTTCATTCTCCCTGACACATCCAAGAGGGAAAACAAACATTTACAAATTATAATAGCTGCTGCTTTCACTATGAATATTTCTCAAATAATGAACTCAGACTTTGCTGCTATAAAAATGATAAGCACCCCTCCAGGTACTGGCCCAATTTTATTTTATTTTATTTTATTTTTTTAAGAAATAAAAGCTCTCCAAAAGTTACTTTTTCATTTAGGTAACATTTTCTTTTCACATAAAATTCCTGCTACCACAAACGTGTTTTTAGGTAGTTTCCCTAAGTACAAATGGGTACTAAATCTCTAAGTGCAGTGTATAGAAAGCACACTATTGTAAAATAAGGAATAAAGAAAACTCTCCTATGAAATAAACAATAATAAACACAGACTCAGTTTTTTCTTTGCTTCCATTAGGTTTTCTATATGCAGGAAGAAATCTATATGCAACTGTGGATTGTATTTAAGAAAGCTGTTTGAAGCTGAGATTGTTATTTCTTGTCAAGACAAAAACCAGCTGATGTAATATATATGTAAATGATTGATTGGTTTTATATCATCTGTGGGGAACTGAGATCATCTTTTTATATGGAAATAAATATTTTTTGGGGGAAGAGAAAGCCAGCTTGATTCTGGCTGTGGAGACACTAGTTTAGAAGGAGACTTTGATCCTGGTGCCCGGGAAAAAAGAATTATAGTGCATCACAGAAAGATTTGCTCAGGCTTTAAAGAAGGAGGCCACAGAAGAGTCTCATTTACAATTGCTGCCTGAGAGCCTCCAGACAACAGTGACTCTCAGGGTGACTGAGGAGGCAGCCTCTCAACTGCTCCTCAGCAGGTGGCAAAAAGACGTCACCTCATCCATCTGCAATTTAACAGGGTTATAGGATGGTCTGACATCCTTTGCCAAATTCCCATGAAAAAAGTGACTATTATCAGAGCAACAATGAAGAAGGTCACTGGAAGGGTAATTACAAACTCACAAAAGGTAAAACAGTACAACAAAAATAAGGCGATAAAATAAAACACTGCTTCCAAGAGTGTTGACCAACAGTTTGGGCTATTTTTAACCTGCATTTTATTTTTCAACTCTAGTTATAAGTTTAAGAACTAAATTGGAACCCACTCATTTGGGAAAACTGCACAGAAAAGCATTCCTGCCTTCATTGTCTACAGTCTGAAAGAGTTCAAGTCAAGCATGAAGGTGGCCAGGAGACAATGTGTCCTTAAGGAGAGCATCACACAGCTAAAGGAGGCCAAATCTAAAAAGCCTTCCAGCAATTTGATCTGCAAAGATCCCTTACAATTGTTCTGTCCATTGACCTTTGAAACTACTTTTCATCACGTAAAATTCTTCCCAGCCTCTCTGGAATGATGCTTGCCTTTCCTTTTTATCATTCCCTCTCAATATTGTCCCTTTGTAGAGACAGCTCCAAACATGTGGATAAATAAAGGCCTCTGAGAATCTTCATCAGCAGACATCTGTGTTTGTAGGAAGAGCATCATTAAGCTCTTGTCCTTTACTGATATCTTTTTAAAACTGATGATCAAAGTTGATAAACATGTGGCTTTAAGTTAGTGGACACTGATTTTCTACCCATAACTCAAAGATATCAATGCAAAAAAAAAAAAAAAAGTGTATTTTAACCTGAAATCACCCTGGGCATTTTTGAGAGTCAGCACATAAATCTGTGGCAAAGAACTTGGCACACATGAATTGCTGCTATCACCCCAAATATTAGAATTGTTCTCCGAACTCTGTATGAGTCACACACACAAAAATTAGTCTCCTCATTTCAATTAACCCAGTCTTCATCAATCACCTTATTCATCAGGTTTGGCTCCAAATGCCTGTTTTCTCAAATTGAATTCTTGGGCAATTGATGAAGATTATTAAGCACTGACTCATTGTGGATATGTTTGTAAATGCCACTGGCAAATTCCAGAATAATATCTCAAAAATAATAAAAATGCAACATCTTTTGGTGAATAAATATCTATCTTTCAATTAGGGATTACTTTGAAGTTAGCTCACTCTATTTTACTATCTTACGTTGAACATAATATTAAGGATTTGTGGGGTATACTTTTATTTTAGCACTAAGCCCAATTCCACTTAAACACACAGATGAGACTATAGGTTAGCACTAATGCACTTGGTAAAGTTTAGTCAAGAAAAACATATTTGCCATTTACCAAATCTAATTTGGAATATAGTAATGATCCCACTTATTTTGAAATATAAATTTATAGCTAATAATAATTAACATTTATTCAGTGTTACAGCCGAACTGATTTTTGCTAGGTATGGGATTAAGGTGATTTATGTGCATTAATTTGTACCATTTGTACCACAACATATTATTTATAATTATTATGCCTGTGTTACAGATGGTGGAAAAAACAAGGTTTTATAACTTAACAGAGAAATAAAAATAATTTGCCAAAAGTTGGTAAGCTATTTAAATACAGGCAGTCAGGCTCCAGAGCCCATTCTCTTAATTATAATACTATATTTCCTTTTAAATTTTGTGAATAATTTATAATCGAATGTTAGTATGAATGCAGAGAAGACAGATTTCTATATCCCTTATTTTCTTCCTATCATCTCCTTACTGACTTTGACCTTAACAAACAGACATTTCTATTCTTTTAAGATTTTGAATATAAACCAATAATTATGTAAATCATTAGTTTTAAAAGTCTTATGTCAATATTGTTTTAAATATTTGCTATATATTTCACTTGCCTGTCTTATGCCAGTTAAAGTTTTATTAGTTTGGCAAGTTCATGTATCACATTTTTCTAGCTTTTACAATTATTTGGAATACATAATAAACCTAATGAGCTCTGATTAAGGTTTTGAAGCACAGAGAAGTGGGTTATACTTCTAAAATACTTTGTATCTTTCGTGAGTAAAACCTAACTAGATTTTCTTGCTTTAAGTTCTACATTTTGGGAAGCAAAGCAGTCCAGGTAAGTGGAATATATATGAATTTGATGTCTAACAGTTCTGAGTTCAAGTTTAGATGGTGATACCAGCTACTGTACTTGGACAAATTACTTGTTTCACCTTTCTAGTCTTAATATAAGCCTAACATCACTTTTTATCTAAGCCTAACATCACTTTTTCTTTACTAGAGAAGTAAATTAGATTTGTGCAAGTTGCCACCATGATATTTCTTCATTTGAATTAATAATTTTTAATCCTGGGTGGCTAATGGTGGGTGGAAACGGAGTGTTTTTGTTTCTTTTTCCAGTAAAAATCTAGGCTGCTCATCCTGGTCAGCATTTATTTTTTGTCTTTTTGATAATAGCCATTCTAACTGGAGGGAGGTATCTCATTATGGTTTCAATTTGCATTTCTCTGATGATTAGGAATCTTTAACATTTTTCATGTACTTGTTGCCCGTTTGTCTTTTATAAAAAATGCCTATTCAGATCAGTTGCCCATTTTTAAATCGGCTTATTAGCTTTTTTTGCTGTTGAATTGTCTGAGTTCCTTGTATATTCTGGATATTAGTCCCCTGTTGAATGTGTAGTGCACAAATATTTTCTCCCATTCGTAGGTTGTCTCTTCATTCTGTTGATTGTTTCCTTTGCTGTGCAGAACTTTTTTAGTTTAATATAGTCCCATTTATCTATTTTTGTTTTGCCTGTGCTTTTGAAGTCTTACCCATAAAATCTTTGCATAGACCAATGTTAGTGGGAATGTAAATTAATACATCTATTATGAAAAACAGAATAAAAATCCATCTATAAACTAAAAGTAGAACTACCACATGATCCAATAATCCCACTACAGTGTATTTATGCAAACAAAAGGAAATTAGTATATCATCAAAGCAATATGTGCACCCTCGTGCTTATTGTAGCACTATTCCCAACAGCTAAAAATGGAATTAGCCTAAATGTCCATCAATAGATGAATGGATAAAGAAAATATGGTATAAATATATATACATACACACACACACACACACACACACATATATATACACACACACACAAAATGGAATACTATTCAGGCATAAAAAAAAAGAATGAAATTCTGTCATTTGTAGCAACATACATCAGCCTGCAGGAATATTTTTTTAAGTTAAATAAGTCAGACACCGAAAGATAAATACTGCATTTTCTCATTCATATGTGGCAGCTGAAAATGTTCAGCTCATAGAAACAGTAGAATTGTGGTTACTAGAAATGAAAGGGTAGAGGGGAGAGGAGGATAGGGAGAGGTTGGTTAACAGATATGAAATTGTAGCTGGAAAGGAGGAACAAGTTCTAGTGTTCTATAGCAGTACTGGGTAAATACAGTTAACAATCATTTATTATATATTTTCAAAAAAGTAGAAGAGAGGATTTTGACCGTCCCCAACACAAAGAAATAATAAGTGCTTGAGGTGATTAATATGCTAAATACCCTGATTTGATCATTACACATTGGATACATGTATTGAAATATCACTTTGTGTCCCATAAATATGTAGTGATTATGTCATCTAAAAGTAAAAAGTAAAAAAACTGTGCTAGGGCTTATAGTCCAAAGAAAATATACTTTCCTTACTGTTATCCTGTTTGTACTGTTTTTCATATGCCTTTGTAGTCTGCAGTATCTCCCATGAGATTAATTTAATGCGCTTTTCAACAGCCCTTTTGTATCAGTAACAAAAACACTAAACACAACCAGATGTAATAGCATCTCCCCAAGACGTCCTGACAACCATAGTAAATAGCTCCTTTGCTCTATCTCCTGTTCCTTAACCCATGATAACTTCTAATAAAATTCTACTCGTAGGGATCAAAAATTAAAGGTCATTCTGTGGATCTAGATTTTAAAGACCAAGGAAAGGACTGTTCAAAGAAATGCTGAGACTGGCCTCAAGAGATACAGATTTAGAACATGTCCCAGGTTATCACTGTTTCACAGAGCCTACAGGGTGCCATGCTTCACATAAAATACTGTGGAACCGCAGAGATCTCATCACATCACAGAATGAACAGGCAATGATGTCAGAAGCTAACTGTTTAGTAACACAACATATCTCAGGGTCACAATGGATTCCTCTCATTGTTTATCATTAATAAGCAAAAACCTTTATCTTTATATAATTAATTTTGGCATTAGTTTAGTTATGTTTTTGACTCAGGACATAAAATAAGAAAAAGAGGCTGAGTTTCTCCCTTAAAAACAGCGTCTAAATATGAAGAAGTTTTAGAAATACCTCAAAAAATTTCTACGAAGCATAAGTAAAGAACAGGAAACATCCTAATCATAAATTACATTGGCTCAGCTTCAAGGGGTGGAATTTTTTACGACATTTTTATTTTTACATTGTTATCACAATATCCCTGAGGTTAAATTCAGAACAATGGTCAATTTTGAAAGTAAACCACAGGATTGTTAATGCTAACATGAGGTACATATTCTTGTTAAATCTTTTAATTAATATGTTAGCTGAACTTAAAATATCCAATTTTATTTTATAAATTCTAACTTAGAATAATACTTTGTGTATGAACTCTACTCAAAATGCTTCTGAGTGGAAACTTTAGTTCTTTCACGTTCCAATTTATTAGATCCCTTTGTGAATATTCATTAATGTCTAGATTAATATGTCAATAAACAGTCCACTGAGAAGAGTCCATTAAGAAAATAGAGGACAGGGATTTTGTTTTTCAGCTATAAGTGTAAGGATATATAATTCTGGATATTTATAGAAAGATAAATACTTGACAATAGCTTTACCAGAAAGAAAAAAAGATAAAATTATTAGGAGTAGTACAAAGAAACACGTTTTAGTAATTGTGGTATTGGGTAACACGTAAAATAAATGTTGACCATATACTCCATAGCACTAGATTTGGGGAGCACTGCAATTAAGTTTAGGGTTATATTTTAGGAAGTAGCAAGTGAATACCAAGTCATCTTCAAATAATATTGCATGCATTATTACAAGCCAATATGTTATACTTGGATCTCTCTGATGAAAGTAAGATAAAACAAAGATTCTTTGTTAGAGTTTTGGGGAAGCTGGCAAGAAATTGTGCATCTGTTCCTGTCAACATTACAGTATTGGGAATATGTAGTTTGTACATCTCTATGGATGTTCAATGTTTATCCTGTTATCAATGCTTATTCTTTAATATCCTAAATTTCCTATTTTCTTTTCTGTTGGTGTTGTAACAAGTTTATGTTATAAGCTAATTTTTAAGGAGAAACCATGTTGTTTAACCCAATGTAAACAAAAGTAGCACACTGGACCTTACATATACCAACCGTGAAATAAATGCTTTTCTACTATCTTTGGTTTCACTTAATGACAGAAAAGCAGAAGTCAACATTATACACTTTCAGCATATTTTCAAACAAAGCTCTCATTGTATTCATAATATAAGGTAAATTACTACATGTGTTGGATGTGGAAGGGATGTAGGAATGGGCGGTTGGGTGCAGGTGAAGAAAGATCTGTATGCTAGGTACATGTTTAAATAAGCATATTTGATGTATACTTTATGCAATAAGACAAAAATCTACACTGGTAGTGGTGGCTCACGCCTGTAATCCCAACACTTTGGGAGGCCAAGGCGGGCGGATCACCTTAGTTCAGGAGTTCAACACCAGCCTGGCCAACGTGGTGAAATCCCATCTCTACTAAGATACAAAAATAAGCCAGGCAAGGTGGCAGACGCCTGTAATCCCAGCTACTTGGGAGGCTGAGGAAGGAGAATCGCTTGAAGCCTGGAGGCAGAGGTTGCAGTGAGTTGAGATCACAACACTGTATTCCAGCCTGGGTGACAGAGGGAGACTCCTCCTCAAAAAAAAAAAAAAAAAAGAAAGAAAAAGAAAAAAGAAAAAAAGAAGAAGAAGAAAATCTAAAATAATTTGGATATACATTCACATTTGCATACATTTAGACAACATATGCATATAAGTATGCATACGTAATTATATGTAATGTATATACATACATTTATGAATACAGAAATGTGCCAAATTATATAGCTAACATCTATAAAAATACAAACTTTGCTCTGGGAATGTGTTCAATGCTTCACACATATATCATATTTTAATCTTTAAAAAATTCTTTAAGGTAGATCTTAATATTATCTGTTTTTATCAGATTAAGACATTTAGACTCAAAGAAGATATTTTATTTATTGGACTTCACACCACAACCAAGTGGCAGAGCTAGTTTAAGAATTAGAATCACCTTGAATCCTGTTGCCCGATCACTTATATGGCTAGTATATGACTTAATTCTATTTATACTGAAATCACACAGAAAAATATGAATGTACAGTTCTTAACTACAATTGATGTATTCAGGGTCTATTATAAAAAAAGAAATCTAGCCCTCTATACTATGGTCAACTTCATATTTTTCTCTAATAGAGCTATACATAAGTGCTAGACTGATTATCAGGGTATATAATAATTATAATAATACTATGTTAGGTATCATTTTATAGTCAAGACCCAATACTGGTATCAATATTTCTTGTATTGATGACTATAATGTTGAGGTTCTTTACCCATTTGTGGGGGATTTTATGGTTATATAAGAACAGTATGATCTACAACTCTCATTAACACCAGCCATCATAACAATTTTCAGATGCAGGGAAAGTTAATGTGACCTTAAATATCATCATTAAAATAATAATTATCAAGAACTAAAAGAAATGATCCACTTTACAGAGATATGAACACTTGGAAGATAGTTTGTGCAAATTTTAAGTTATTTTTACGGACTAGGATTCAGGCTAGTTACGTTTTTTTGTCTTCAGTCTGTTGTGTTAAAGAGTCACTTTCAGAGGTTCATCAAATATAGCTTGTGGTCCTGTGACCATCTGACGTCAAGAATTTCAACAATATTCATAAACAAGGATATGCACATAGATGAGGAAATAAAATGATTGCTTTGGTTCATTTCCCAAAACCATCTTGGCAAAGAAACTTTCACACCCCAAAGCTCCACATCTGCAATTGCAAAATAATTAATTTGTTGCCAAGCCATTGTGCATATTCCAGGATACCAGCCAAGATCTAATACTGGCATCATTAAGTGAAAAATATTGTAATGTTAAATACTGTATTTCCCTGCTTCATTTTGCCAATCATTGATGTCAGTAGTATCCTGTTCTTTAGGAAACTTAATTAAATTCTTTCATTCAGATAATCAACATTTGTGCTTCCAACCACTCTTTAAATAGAGTCATTCTTTGTCTGGCAGCTGTGAGAACTTTCTATCCCATCCCCTCACAGAAACAAATAGAGAAAAAAAAGTTCATTTAACACTAGATAATGAAATCCTTTTTGAGATACCATTCACTGGCATGGTGCAGTTTTAACAGTAAAGCTTAATCCTAACATTTATTCAAGACAAGTGAGAATCTGAATCAATGAAGCTTGGTAAAAATGAATTAGCTGCCTCAAATGACCAAATCAAAATGCCATTCTCTCCTTCAGATAGACAATATAAATATTGCTAATGGGATGGCTTTAAAATTTTAAGATACATGAAGCCAAATGCATGCAATCATACATTTTTACATTATGGTTAATGTAAAAAGGAATATTTTAACTACAAATAGACACAAATTAATTTAATAAAAACCTTCACACAAATCAAAACTAAACATCTGCTAATTTTACAGTATCTTGGTGAAAAGAGATGTATGGATGTGTGTGTGTGTGTGTGTATGTGTGTGTGTGTGCTGTCAAGGTAGGGTCTGTTTCTTTATTTTAATTTCTTTGGCTAGCATAGTTCTGCTGTTCAATGTAACAGCTGGCATATATGTATCAATAGTCATTCTCTCTCTCTTTCTCCAGTTCCTACTCTTTCTTCCTCCCCTTACCTTATATGCATACATATACACACTTTAGGTCATTTTAAAAACTTGTGTCTATATTATACTTAGGTCATTACATGTAGATTTCTTACCTATTTACCCTGCATATCTCTAATATAAATTGTGTATTTGAAGACTTTGGATCAAATTGTCACAGAATTTTACAAAAGACATTTGCAAATATTTAAAATGCTTATGGAAATACTGATCCTTGGGAATTAGGACATAATTTAAAACAATGCATTTATTACTGTTACATGGCTATCTCAAACATAAGCCCTAACAACAAGAGGCAGGCACTAGAAAAATGCATTTATAAAATTCATCTTCACCATCTACTTAACCTACCACCAGACTGCAGTTGAAGATCATTTGCCTCTCATGTCTTTCACATTTTAGATTGTATAAACATTTTAGATAACAATATATTAAAAACTGTGCAATTGACATATGTAGTTAATGAGACAACATCAAAACACAATAATGTTAGAAATTTCATGCCTTTCAAATAGCTTTTATTTGGATTTAATTATTTTATTTTATGTTAACAAAGTTTAAATTAATTACAATACTTAACTTTTTGCTTTGCATGCATATGAAGTCTTTTCATTCTGACTCAGTTGGAGGAACTGTCTCCCAAGAGATATCAAGACTCCTTTGAATCTAACTGTGTTTGACTTCCCCCTCCTGAACTCTCCAAGCCAAATAATGGCCCAGCATCCATATAATTATCTTTACAAACGCACTTTTAGCACTAAGCATATTTGGCATTTGCTAGGAAAAAGAAAAGCTTTGCCTCTGAATCTAAAAAGACAATGAACTAATCATACACTGCATGTGTATATTGATCAAGTCTGCTTGATGTCAAAGCAGGGCACATGAAGAAATGAAATCGTAAATCTATTACTTACTAAATTCAAACATACAATCATTGTGGTTTAGTTCCTTAGAGCTCAGTACACATATTTATTAGGATCAAATTCAAGATAATGTAAAAGGTCTTGTTCCGATAGAACAAACCTACTGTGAATGAATAGGAGAATATTTTCTTGAGCTACGGAATCAACAGTGCCTTTATTCCTTAACTGATTTTCTAGTTTTACACTAAAAGTATACAGCACTGTTCTCTTTATCACATGCAAGAAGAAAGTGTAATTATCCAGTGCAACTGCTGAAAATAAAATATTCTTTCCTATTTGAAGCTTTACCCATAGCTCCTCATCCATGCACTTGTTTCTAAGATCAACGCTGATCTGTATCAGCGCTGCTGATCCTAATATTGCTCTGTGATCCTAATATTATAATTCCTTTAAGATAAACATTTCAGTCACTAAAAGTATGTATTTTTACAATACCTCAGAAATCTTAAGGGTGTTTTCAACTCAATAAAAACATATGCAACCCACACATAATGAATTTCAAAATCCTTGAACAGATTGGGTGCATTGTAAATAGTGCATAATGCCCTTTGCTGTGAATGGACAGGCATGTGTGAGCCTTTAACCACAGAGAGGCACATAGGTCACATTCTCACAACAATGCCTTCAAAATGAGAAGGCCTCCCCATCTGCAAAAGAGCATGATAATTTTTTTCTGGGGTGGCTTTACGGTTTATCATATTGTTAACACTACATGTGTGAGTTGAGATTCATTGATTTTCTTAGAATTGTAATATACACCATTGTTTTCTTCAGTTCTCATCAAAACATAATCTCTTCTGATAAATTAGTAGTGACTAAAGGAGAGTAAACTCTATGAGTTGGATTAGAGTTATAATATAAGGTTCTATGGTTGTTTCTTAAACAGACATAGCTGATGGAATGTTAATGGCTCGCAAAAGTATTTCTCTATGTCTGGCTTTTCTCTAA
Organism: Theropithecus gelada; assembly: GCF_003255815.1. NCBI lineage: Eukaryota > Metazoa > Chordata > Mammalia > Primates > Cercopithecidae > Theropithecus > Theropithecus gelada. Next base: position 99,807,468 of record NC_037670.1, read on the forward strand.
CTCCAGCTGCCTATTCCACATTTCTAAAATTTCAAACTTATCATGTCCAACACTAAAGTTCTGACATCTTTCCTCAAACCTGCTCCTCACTGTCTTTCTCATCTAGTTAATGGCCATTGCTTACTCTACTCAAACACAAAAAAATCCATTGGAGTCATCTTTCACTATTTTCTTTCTGTCACTAATTTCCCACACTTATTTGAAATTATTCTTATTTCTGGTAATTATTAAATGTAAAGAAAAAAAGATGATTAAAAATATAAAAGGGAACAAAAGCTCTTGGGAAACTTTCTTTTTTGGTCACTAGACCAAGGCATAATAAACTATTGAAAGAAAATCCTACTGGAAAATCAAAATCACACAGTGACTCCAAGGATTTCTATGCTTTTACCTTGGTTTAGAAATACAATTATTGTAGTTAAATGTTATTTTTTTGTCCCTCACATTGTCAAATCAGTTTTAAAATAATAACACAGAGCAAAAGAAACAGAAACTCTCATATATAGCTAATGGGAAAGCAATAGGTTAATCATTTTAGATTTCATCTAGGCTCATGGCTTTAAGTATGATACACATACTCATGGCAAAATTAATTATTGTTCTCATCGCTTCACTTCTGTCTGTATCCACAGGCTTTACTAGGTAACTTTGTATTTTCTCCCACAAGAAGGGGAATGGAACTCCCTATTTCCTAACTTTGGGGTTGGTCTTGTGACTTGATTTAGTCAATGAGACAATATTAGACATGAAATGTGTTTGGGCAATGGGACTCACCCTCTTATGTCTATGACCATAAGGAGAAGGCTGAGTCCCAGCAGGGATACAGGTGGAGAAGACTAAAACCCAGATCATAGTAGCGACGTCCAGTGCAACCCTTAGCTTAAGCAGAGCTGCCTAACTAAGGCCAGTCTAGAAGAGCCAGTCATAAGTCAACTAGCAGATATGTGAGAAGTAAAACTGTATCATCATATTCCACTGAGACTCTATGGTTGTTTCTTACACAGCAATAGCTAATGGAATGTTAATGGCTCACAAAAGTATTTCTCTATGCCTGACTTTTCTCTATTTATCATGTCCAACACCAAAGTTCTGACATCTTTCCTCAAACATGCTCCTCACTGTCTTTCTCATCTAGTTAATGGTAATTGCACACTCTATGCAAACACAAAAAAATCCCTTGGAGTCATCTTTCACTATTTTCTTCCTCTCACTCCTTCTTACAATCTTTCAGTAAATCCTATCAGCTTTAGCTTCAGGATTTGACCAACTTTCATTATTTTCAGCGCTATTACTGGTGCCCTACTGGCATCATTTCTTTCCACGGTATTGCAATGGTGTCCTAACTGGACTCTCTGCTTCTGCTCTTATCCCAAATAATGCTAGTTTTGGGATTAGATTTAGGATTAGTCCTAAGATTAGTCAGAATGCTAAGTTCAATCACATCACTTCTGAACCCAAATCCCTCAATGACATTTCATCTGAAAAAATATTTTAAATATGAATTACTTTTGATCAAGTAATTCCTTTCAAAAAATGAGAAGAATATGTAGATCTATATCCATAAGGATATTTATTACAGATTTATTTATAAAAAAAGAAAAACAAGAAAAAACAATCTAAATATCCAACTTAAAAGGTTTATAAAAATATGGTATAGCTATATCATGATGATAGTACAACTGAAAAAATGCAAACGGAAACATCATGTAGACTAATAATCACTTAAATCATCTGGTATGGAAACACTTATGTGAAATAAACCACTTTGCCAAACCATATTGATATTAATAACCCAATTTTTTGTAAAATATTATTTAATAATCAATGAATAAATATACATCAAAATTAAAACTATCTCTGTGCCGAGAAAATAAGAAAATTATGATTGTTTTTGTGGTAGGGGGTTGTTTGTGGTTTGAGAGATTTTTTTTTTAAATTTTCATAGTGAAAGCAGCTACTTAATCCAAAAAACAAAATATCTATGATACATACCTATGTCTAGGGGGCAAAAAAATCCTGTTGTTTTCACCCAAACCACAGCATTTAAAAAGCAAGACAAAAGTTTAGGTGACAAATATATTCATATGTATCATAATTCCTAAGTCAGCACTGCCTGAGTAAGACTTCATAGGAAGTTTAGAAAGATAATCCAGAACTTCAAGACTAAAACTATACTGGGAGAAATTAGATCTGATTTTATATATATATATTTTAAATCAACTACAATTATTCATTTATGTCCCTTCCCATTTGAAATAGCTGCACTGAGCGCCTGAGTGGCTCTGGAGTGAGTATGTATAATACCTTAGAAAAGGCCACATGTGTTTGTTCCTGACTCAGGTCCTCAGTGGCCGAGCTGAAATAGAGGGCCTTCCATGGTGATTTTGAACAATATCGAGTTTTGAATTGTTTTAATCCAAGTTATATACTGTGAAATTTCCACCCAAGGTAGACCACTGCTTGTGGACATAAGAAACATTGATACTGAAGTGCAAATTAATGGGGCAGATACAAATAATAATAATTTTGCAAATTTGTCTCCTGATTTATTTTATCAGATTCATAATTTGCATTCATCTCACCAATTTTCTTATTTAGCTTATTTCTTATATAGTTACTTCTTTTATTTCAAAAAAAAGGAGAGTACAAAAAGTACTGTATTCATTTTAGTCTTTCATTTATTGAAAAACTATTCTATCCTTGCCCAGAATATGTTACTTATATTTGCAAGAACTGGAAAGTAGCCTGAGCATTTTTTATCTTTTCATTTACAAATAAAAATCAAATTATTTTAAAAACTAATTTATTAAGTACAAAATGCAAGAATTACAAATACTAGCTCACTGAATCATTTTTTCATACCCTAACACATATTTCAACTAAGTCTAAATTTTAATATACAGCCAATCTTTAATTCAAACATAACAAAGCAAGTAATCTTTAAATTAATTTGCCAAAAATATTAATATTCTGTGTGAATATTGAATATTGAATACTTCTTAAAAATCTTTCTTTAAAATATTCTGCATAAATATTTTTAAAAAATAATTTAAAACATACTATTTGGTTATTTGTAAATAATTTTCTTAAATATTAGAAGGTATCTTTTTATTACACAGAAACTAAAATCAAGAAATAATTTTTAAATCTCTAAAAAGGGGGCAAAATATATTTGTAAATACCTCTCCTTAAAGGAAGACAATTCACTTTTGGAAGGCAGAAGAAATGAAACCCTGTGGAAACCACTGCAGGGTAAGCTTCTCACACAGTAAGGAGGCAGGGCTAAACCCTAAACTCAGAGTTCAGATTCTATTTCCTTAAGGCCTTTGTGGTTTTACAGTCTGGTCAATTTACATAAAGAGCAAAAGAGAAAATAAAGGTAATCATTGCCCTGAACATTACTTGTGAAACTTAGAGCCACATTTTTTCACCTTGGGTAGGAAGAAAAAAAAAGAAGACAAAGAAAGAGACAGAGGGAAATAGAAAGCAAGCAAGCAAAGGAGCTTATTTATCTCCAGAAAATTCAAAATTTTCCCAATGGCGGGTAAGCTGGAACAGCAAGGGAACACCAGTTTTATTTTGGATGATAAATATTATCTTGTGCAATTTCACATATAAGGTGTGTTCCTTCTCCTGCCAACTAAGTTAAGGCATGTGGGCGTCTGAACATTTGGCTTAGAGCTAAAAATGCCACGCCGAGATTTGTCTTTGCTCTATAGGACTCAAATTGGCAGAAGAAAATAAACATGGTATGTAAAACTTGGTGTTCCTGCTCCTCCTCTAAGACTTAAAACAAACAGACTGGAATCCTACAGCTGTGGATGACTCAGATCCACAAAGGAGACAACTTCAAAAGCAGCCTCTCTAGTCTCCTTTTCATCCTATCAGTAGCGAATTGATTAGACTGCTCTCCCATTATCCAAAGCATTCCACACTCTGTGGGCCTCACATAACCTTTGTGTGCTAGAGAAGCTGAGGCTCCCACACAAAGAAAAAGAGAGAAAGGTCACCCAGGACTGGCAGGTATGGATCTCATTGAAAGCAATCACAAAAATCACATTGAAAAAAATCCATGTAAATTAAACTAGATAATGTGTGCAATATCACTAACTGATTCATTTTCTTCACTTCAGATCTTCAAATCTTGTCCTTTAATATCTGTTTCTTGAAATTTTATATGTAATGTACATATATAATGTATTGGAGAGAAAAGCAATTATGAAGGCAGCTTTTGAAGTCTGTGAGTCATGTGAAGTTACAAAGTTCAGTGAGAAACAGCTTGAAAATGGAAATTCAGTCAAAGATGAGTGATTCAACTTGGCAAAGCTTTGTTAATCGGTGCTTTAAAGTAACACAATGATTAAGATATAATCATTGTTTTTAAATTTTTATTTCAAAATATCTTGCCACCTTCTTAGCATAATAAGGATATATGCATTTTAGCTGAATGAATGTTTTTCAAAATCTATTAGTGAAGAATGTTAGTGAACCGGGAAAAGTTCCCCTACCCCCTGGCAGGGCGTGCAACAGGGGGAGTGGCTCGTTTCTTCATTGCCCACTGCTCAAACCTCTAGGGTAGCATACACACGGGCAGGCTGTGGGGCTCCGACCCCACGGCAGTGTCTTGGGGTGAATGCTTACAGCTGAAGCCTCGGTGGGTGTGTGCTACAGGGTACTCTTTTAAAAGTTTGCCATCTATAGGCGGCTTGTGTCAACCAGCTCCATTAGACCTCCTTCCTTATCCAAAGGACAGCAGGATTTCTGTATCCTGGGATTTCTTGCTTTGGTGTACTGGAAGAATCAGATCACATGTGGGGCTGGAGAATGAGTGCAAGGTTTTATTGAATAGAAGTACCTCTCAGCACATGTGGGAGCCAGAAGGGAGATGGCTTTCCCCTGACCAAGTGACTGGACTTTTCTCTGACCGCCCTAGTCAAACTACGTGTCCTTCCACTGGTCGATGGCCTGCAGGTGCCCATCAGCGTGCTCTTCTGCTGGCGTGCACTCAATGACCAGCCGCTTGTGTCTTCTTCCCTGATGTGTTCCTCTCCACATCTAGCTGCTTCTGTGTGTCTGCCCACTAGGGTCTCAGGTTTTTATCAGGATGGGGGCATGGTGGGCCAGGGTGGTCTTAGAAAATGCAACATTTGGGCAGGAAAGCAGGAGTGGCTATCTTCACCTAGGTCCATGGAGGTGAAGCCCTAGCCAGGGACCCGCCTTTCTCTACCCAGCACTTCCCTTCCCCCTTCCACATAATTTAAAGGGACCATGCTCTTCCCTTCCCAGCACTTCCCTATCATTGGCATGGTTATTATGTAAGACTTGCTATGTCAGCAATTAAGTTTATTGTATCATACACGAATCAGGCAACTTTTATCTTCTTTTAAGATGCAAAAATTCCATCATCATAACAAGCAATTCTGTGCAGTTGAGAACATACACTGTTCTGTGGCTGTGAGTTTGAACCGTCATCTATAATCTAAAGAATGGATGAAGTTTAGATTTCTTGGACTATAATAAACTCAACATATCATCATTCTCTGTAATACCCATTCCTGGCTCCATGGTGTGGATACATAGTAACTGGATTTCTGAAGTGTTCCAGGAAATGCAATTTAAAGGAAAGGAAAAAAGGAGAGATCTTTCCAGACAGCTTTAAGCTAGTTATTTTTCACATATCTTTTCTTTGTTAATATAAATATTTCAAATACAAGATAAAAAGGAGGTCCAACCCATGTGCATACGAAGCCATAGATGTACCACCAGATGCAATTCAGGGGTCTAAACACCATAGCTGAACAGGGCTGCCTTTGTACTTGACATAAAATGCAGATTATCTTCCAGTTCTACTGTCATGTTCCTTCCTTCTATTCATGAGTTTTCTATTACCTGCTGGACTATTGTGTTACTAGTGGTAACACACAGTTCTTTGTACACAAGGACCATCAACAAAATAAGCAGTCCTTTAGCCATTGCAAAGCCTATTTTTAGAACTAAATACATTCTTCTCAAAATGTGAGGGTTTTATCAGGTTGGTAAAGGAAGAAGTAAAATATAGAGAAAAAGAAGAATATTCACTTTTGAGCCTTTGCATTCCTTAAATAACAACAGTTCTTGTTTCTCTCCATTCCATCAAAGCATGTTTTTTCATTTATCATTTTAAATTCTGAATACTGCAAGCAACAAAAGAAGAAAACCGGGGAGCAGAAGATATGGAATCTGTCAGTTTATTCCTAGATTTCACGTGGAAAAATATGAAGTGACCCATTATGCCCCTGTATAAGGATTTTTTGATTATTCAAAAAACCATAAAATCATGATTAAAATTACTTTATAATATCAGATCTCTGGTATAGCATAAACAAATTTAATCTTTACTTATTGATAATAGTAGTAAAGCATAATGGGCCTTTTATATGGTAAGCCAAAAATATTTTTTTGTTAATATTTTCTTCTTTTGGATAACTTGGACTATTCAGTTGATATTTAGTCAGCTATTCTTGCAGTAATATAAGCCATTCTGTCCACTGGATTCGTTCTCCTCTAAAGTGGTGTTTCACTCCAAATTGTGGGTGGTTCTGATCGCTAGCATTACCTAACTGAAAAGATGACTTTTTCAGATAGCTAACTTTAAAAACAGATGTCTGCACAAAAGTAGAGTAAATAAATAAACCATATAATAAGAATAGCTAATAACTACCTTCTAAAGTTGAAACAGTATTGTGCAAGAAAACATAAAAATTAGAATGCAAATAATTGTCTTTTGCTAAAATTTAACAAAATAGATAATAGAGTCTAAAATTGAACAAAATAGACATAAAAAAGCATACATGTGTTTACACAAACCTTGTATATAGCAACGTGAAATTTACTTAAATCTCCTTCTAACTGTATTCATTTTGCTAACTCGGTTAGCATTGGTTTTTAAAAAGCAGATCTCAACGAATACTATCTCATCCGAATACCTGCATTTTTCAATTTTATATTGAAAGGGTAATATTGAGTTATCACTTCTACTCATCATATTATTCTAAAACAGGGGTTTTTTTAATGTGCTCTAGGCACCTCTGGAGGTCCCTGAAACACTTTTTGGGGTCTATTAGATCAAAACTATTTCATACTAAGATGATATTTTCCATTTTATACTCATTTGCTCACGAGTGTACAGTAAAATATTCCAGAGGCTACATGACATGATATTGCAATAGATTAAGTGCTGAAGCAGATATGAGAATCCAGCTGTCTTTTCTAAACCAGACAATAATAAGCTTTGCAAAAATGTAGAACAAGGCCAATTTTCTCATTATTTTTTGTTGTAGAAACATAGTTATTTTTCACAAAATCTACTATTTATGTTAATATATAATAGATTTGTTTTTGCTGTTTGAACCTGATGAATAAATAAATATTTTTTAATGCCTCAGTTTTAATTTCTAACATGGTAAACATTGACAGATATTAAGTACATAAGCAAAAGTTCTTTGGATTCCTCAATAATTTTTATAAGTATTTGAAAATCTCTGCCTTAGAACATACTTGAGCTTTATGATATACTTCTTTTATAAAACTTAAAAATTAAAATAAATTCTGAATTGAGGTACCAGTCCTACCATTTTCTTTGTATCTGCATTTTTCACCTACAGTAATGTGGCCATAGAATAAGAGCTCAGTGAATACCTTTAATTGATTGACAGGCAATGTTTCATTTGGAGAAAAAAGAAAAGACAACATAAATTTATAGACCTTTGGCAAACTACAGATACCCCCTTTGCTGGCTATTTCATTAAGTTGTATCAGTTTTCCTCTAATTCAGATTTTCCTGATAGTGTAGCAAACTATTTAGAAAAATAATACTCTAAGCAGTACTGAGGATAATGAATCTGTTAGGTCTAAAAGTAATGACAGATAATGTCTGGGTGTGGACTTGCATCTTCATTTATTTAATGAGTTCTCTGTTCTCTCCCCAGGCATGGTACAGTGTAGCTAGTATAAAGTTGTCCTGGTGATATTTAATATCATTCCACCCCGTATATTAAAATCAGAGCTGTTCCCACAAGAGGCGTCAGAAAAATCAAAGGTCATTTTACAGATCTCCTACATAATTCTGAGTCATTCTTCTCCTATCCTGGATCTGACACATTCTCATTTGAATTAAAACCTAGGACACATAAATTGAGATTGTTCAATAGATCTAACTTTTTCTCAGCCAAACTCTCTTGGGATCAGAAATACTAAACACTGAATTTGTTCTCCCAAACTTCAGTGTAGAATTCATTTTTTCCATTTCTGATTGATGGTTGCTAACACTTTGACTACCAAGAAAGTCTCAAATGTGGTCCTGATTTCATAAAACAAGTCTAGATAAGGAATCTTTTCCTTACATGCTAAAGCGTAACTAAAAGCAAAGAGTATTTCTTTTATTTCGACTAGTGAATAATTGTACCCTTCTGTCCATTGCTGTTCTAGATAGAATGAAATTTCTAACTAGCTGGGCACCACCAAGTTTAGCATGTTAGCATATACTTTATCAGGTGAATCAATTCACTAAGTGATCCATGTGCATGATGGCACTCCCTCCATCACATAACCCCAAATGGAATCATGAAGCTGATCTTTTCAACAAGTGGAGGGTAGTGTGACAGGAATTGATCAGACTGTTAAGCCAGGAAGGCCTGTATTTCAGATTCAGCCTTGCCACTTACTAGCATTGTGATACGAACAAGTTAATTTTAACCACCCTGAACCTCAGTTTCCTTTTTGTAAAACTGAGAAAAGCAATGGATATATTGAAGAAAAGTTATGAGGCTATATGTAAAAAAAATTGTAGCACGTTAACTGTCACATAGTAGGCAAGTGACTATAATAAAGATTGTAGAGCTAATCAGGTAGACATTTTGTTATTTTATATAAGGGTATCTATTGATACATGGAGTTTAAAGAAAGTTGGAGGAGAAAAACTAAATTTGCTTAAGAAATCTAAGAACTTGACATAATAAATGACATAAAAAATCCCAATTCCCCTTTCAAGAGACAAAGTTTTGAATTTATCTAGATAGACTAGAATGACAGAATCATACATATTAAATAACGTTAATGGTTAGACTTTCCAGATTTGGGGAATGATAACAGTAAAAATAACTTCTGAACCCAATGTCAATAGCAGTCATGGAATCATCCAGAATTTGAAGAAAATGTCTCAGTTCATCTCAAGCTACTAAGCAAAAGCAAATACAAAACCAATTAACCACTACCTTGAGAGGTTTCTTGGCTGGAAGACGGGTGTCGTGTGAGCAGAGGTAACACGGGACTTCATGCTAATTTTCATAGATGAGTTCTTGAGTGTCATAATTTATCACTCTATTGAGCACCCCAACTAAAAAGGAATATTTAAGAAAAATTAGACAAGTACACATGGGATATTAAAACTTTTGTTCTATGGCACAACCCATTTTTTTCAAAGACAATTTTAGTAATATTAGATTACAGCTAGTACTATCTGCTCATTTTCTTGTGTGTTATTTGAGATTGCCACGTAAGGATGCAGCACGAAAATGGAAATTGACTTGCCCAATCTTACGGGTGCTGGGAAAGCAACTTAATGGTACTGTGATCAGGAAGTGGTTGTAGACACCCTAATCACTAAAGCACTACTTATGTGATTTTCTGTGATGTTTTCACAGTCATTCAAATGAAATTTCACTGAAAGTTATTGAGAATATGAAAATTATTCTGCAAAAAGAAATATTTAAAAATCATATTTCTTAAGCGGCATATCAAGATCAATGTATTAGATAGCTCTTTTAGACTAGATTTTTGTTTAGAGCAACTTACACAGATTAACTCTCAAAACTAGAAATTATTCATCCTCTTACTGATGACCTTTACTGTATTAGGCCAGTCTCACATTGCTGTAAAGAAGTACCTGAGTCTGGATAATTTATAAAGAAAAGAAGTTTAATAGGTTCATGGGTCTGAGGCTGTACAGGAAGCATAGTGGCATCTGCTTCTGGGGAGGCCTCAGGAAGCTTCCAGTCATGGCAGAAGGCAAAGGGGGAGCAGGCACATCACATGATGAAAGAGGAGGAAGAGAGAGCGAGTGGGAAGGTGCTATACTTTTTTTTTTTTTTTTTGGAGACAGAGTCTTGCTCTGTCACCCAGGCTGGAGCAGTGGCGCAATCTCGCCTCACCGCAAGCTCCACTTCCTGTGTTCACGCCATTCTTCTGCCTCAGCCTCCCAAGTAGCTGGGACTACAGGCGCCCACCAACATTCCCAGCTTAGATTTTTGTGTATTTTTAGTAGAGACGGGGTTTCACAGCGTTAGCCAGCATGGTCTCGATCTCCTGACCTCATGATCCGCCAGCTTCAGCCTCCCAAAATGCTGGGATTACAGGCGTGAGCCACCATGCATGGCCTTTTTTTTTTTTTTTTTTTTTTTTTTGAGACAGTCTCACTCTGTCGCCCAGGTTGGAGTACAGTGACATGACCCCCACTCACTGCAACCTCTGCCTCCCAGGTTTAAGCAATTCTCCCACCTCAGCCTCCCAAGCAGCTGGGACTACAGGTGGGCACCACCATGCTGGCTAATTTTTGTATTTTTTGTAGAGCCTGGGTTTCACCATATTGCCCTGACTAGTCTCAAACTTCTGGTCTCAAGTGATCCACCCGCCTCTGCCTACCAAAGTGCTGGGATTACAGGTGTGAGCCACGGCGCCTAGCTGCCACACACTTTAAAAGGACCAGATCTTACAGTTATGAGGACAATACCACAAGGGATGGTGCTAAACCATTCACAAGAAATCCACCCCCATGATCCAATCCCCTCCCACCAGGCCCCACCTCCAACATTAAGGATTACATTTCAATATGAGATTTGGGTGGGGACACTCATCCAAACTACATCAACCACTATCAAAAGTTGAAACAATTCTCAGGATGTGCTATTATCACACAATGTTCAAACACTGTTAGCACATTATGTTAGCTCAGATTTTCTACCTCCATGTGGTCTTGCCAAAATATTGAAACTCCTACACCCTTATGACAATAAATTCTTCCCCATTGAGCTTTTATATTCAGCCTTTACCCAAGATAACTCCATTCAAATCTATTTTCACATGTTCCTGTGCTTCAGGTTTTTTGGAGTAAAAGTTATTTCTTACTGGCAAATGGTCATTCTATACCTCCCTGCTCAGGCTGTATTAAGACTTGATTTTTTTTTTTTTTGAAACGGAGTTTTGCTCTGTCGCCAGGCTAGACTGCAGTAGCGTGATCTCGACTCACTGCAAGCTCCGCCTCCCGGGTTCATGCCATTCTCCTGCCTCAGCCTCCCGAGTAGCTGGGACTACAGATGCCGGCCACCACGCCTGGCTATTTTTTGTATTTTTAGTAAAGATGGTGTTTCACCATGTTAACAAGGATGGTCTCAATCTCCTGACTTCGTGATCTGCCTGCCTCAGCCTCCCAAAGTGCTGGGATTACAGGCGTGAGCCACCGCACCCAGCCAAGACTTGATTTCTGTTACATATCTAGGAACAATGAATGGTGGTGACAATAAACCTTGCGGAAAACAGACATTATCTTTGAAGTCACCTGCTTCAGAAAAGTCATTCCAGAATTCCCCTCTGGCAATGGGGAGGTTTTGTTTTCTGGGTTGTTTTGTGTTGTTGTTGTTGTTGTTGTTGCCAGCCAGGAGGTTCTAGGAAATTTGGGAAGGGTCCAAGATTTTTAAGCTCATCCACTGCAATGTCACTATCCCAAGTCTCAGAATTCCACCCCTTCTCCGTTAGGATTCTGTCTTTGGTGGAAGATCTGTTTAGGCTGAGAATTTATTTCTTTTAAGTATATAGCCAAATCCTAGGCCTGGTGTTCAGCAAGTATGCCCTGTGGCTGGAGGAAATAAAAATCTCCTTTACAGCTGCCATACAGGTCCTCTGGCTATAGAACATGAATTTTAAGTTTGTAATTAGCTGCCTAAACCTATCATTTCCTTTTAAAATCTCCTGTCTATTAAAAGGAGTCTATTCCACTTTATTATCCTTGAGATTATCGCTGTTCCTATAATGATCAAATGCTGCAGGTACTTGATTTCTACATTCTTTCCCTCCAACTTCACTTATTCCTGATTAACTATAGTAATAGCTTGAGGTAATCTTGATACCCGAAGTTAGTATCGCACCAATATCTCCAGTACGAAGGTCCTTATTTATTTTACAGAAATGAGCAGTCCATCTCCAATTCTCTTACTAAGGGTCTGCTTCGTAAAACTATCCTGGTTTCCTAGAAAACAGAGCCTGAGGCAAGGATTAACAGACAGTCATTTATTTAAAGATGAAATCCCAAGAAAGCAAAGCAGAGAAGGACAGGAAGTGAAAAAATGTAACATGTGAATGCACTGGCTTCTGCTTCATAAGACCTCATTGAATATACGTGCCTAGTCACATGAGCAATCTGTAGAAAGGACGAATGGTGGAATTGTGCCTAGGAAAGTTCCATCCACTGGAGAAAGTGAAAGGTAATTTATCTACCTACTTTCTTCTGTCTTTCATTGGTAAAAGTTTTCTTCAGCTAGATTTAACTTCACAGTTTTAGGTTGAATCATCTGGGCTTTTTGGCAGGTACTTGAAAGGCAAATCCATGGTTTGCTGTGTGATATTTTATCAGAATCCAGAAGTAATGAGAGATATCACAGATTCAATATGCCATTGATCTCGGATGGGCAAAACCACTTCGGCTAGTAAGGAGTTGATTATCCATGATGATTGCTGGAGGAGTATTTCACCTGAGGCTCCAGGAGACAGTTAGGCCAAGACTACTTACATATTAAGACTACTTACATATTACATAAAAATTACATAATATGTACACATTATACTGAAATTTATGAGTGATAAATTCAACAAGCAGCAAATAGTCAATATTGAGAAAGCCTTCCATAACTAATATTTAGACCTTTCATAATCTTAAGGCAAATAATGTTTGATGATGATCATGAAGTGCTCCAGAAAGGATTTGGGAAAGTTCAGAAGCAGAGGGCTATATTGTTAAGCCTCCTGACCACATTGCAGATTGATGGAAAGAGATGTTTGCTCGTAATTCAAGGCTAAAGACCATATAATAAACCAGTGAAGAAGACAGCAAAGTGTTTGGAAATACAGATAAAGCCGCTTAGTTTGAACAGAATCATTCAAGCTCTGACTGTGAAACCACAGACCTTGCCCAACATATTCAATTTACTGAAAGATGAGCAGGAGAAGGACTAACTTTCTTAGAGCATCAAGAGAAGATAAAAAAAGCAGAAAAGTAATAAAAGCTACTAGCAAAGCTGTGCTGACATACCATGGCAGTGCTTCTCAAATTTTATGTGTATATGAATAATCTAATGATCTTATTAAAATATAGATTCTGATTCAGTGGGTTTTCAGTGGGGTCTGAGATTCCATGTTTCTAAACATCGCCTGAGTGATGCCAATGCTGCTGGTTTGCCAATCACAATTTGTGATACTACAAAATATCATATAGTATTAACAACTAGTAATGATAATACCCAATGCTATAGGGGAAATCCTAGGAGAGCCTTAATTTTTTCCAAAAAACAAGATTAAGTCCTGTTTTATACTTTAATAAGGGGCAGGTTACAGAGACAGCATCACAAAATGGGCAAAACCAATCTTACCAGGATGCAAATGAGGGGTACAGGCAGTTAGTTATCAGCAAAAGAAAAAACTACCTGTGCTACTATGAAGGCAAGGTAAAAAGAATCTAGGCAAAGTTGGAAAATAGTGAAAGGACTTGAGGAATGGGCTGCTCTTGGCACCAATGTGGTACACTCATGCCAAATGGGATTATAAGCCCTATTGCCAATGGTCTGATGAAGTGGAAGGCAGAGGTAGCAGAGACCACAGAAGGAATTTGGGTCTCAATATTTCTGAATAATTGGTCAAAAAAGTGGCTGTGGTTTTAAAAATCACTTAAATAGAGAATTATAATCCATATCCCATCATGGCAAGTAGAGATTAAGATTTGAGTGAAACTGACATTGTTTAATTGTTTTGCTATTAGAATTTTGCTAATCAAATTCCTGGGCAGTCAAGTGATGTTCAGAGAAGAAAAAAAACAAAACAAAACACTGATTAAAGTTATAAGTCCATATGTAAGAAAATATGTTTGTGGAGATGGCGGGGGCTTATGCTGATCAAGACTTTTACTCTGTAGAAACACTTGCCTAGTGTTAAGGAGGTCAGGCTTGCACAGAAGCCTATAAGAAAATAGGAGCAGAAAATATAAAATTCTTTTATTCTCCATTTGCTATTTAGGGACAAAATCAACTAGATCCTTTAAATTAAATTTAGAAAAACGTGTTCCCAGAGAATTTTTAATACTTTAAGAGTAAAAGAAAGAAAGAAAAGTGAAGGAAAGCTATAAATTGAGATAAGGAACATTTTTTCCTTTACATTAACAAGGTGTAGTCTCAAAGTGGATCTTTAAGACCCACAACACCCAAAACATTTGGAATAGGTCTATAAAATTGTGAGGTTTAATATATGCTTTGTAAAATCATACTAAAACCTCTTGATAAAAATCATCATGCTAAGCGCATTAGTTAACATGTTTCTCCCATTGTACAGATAGGCTGAACATTCCTAAGGATAGGATGAAATTGTTTCAAAGAATCCTGTGAATAAAATTGATTAAAACGTCCTCAATAATCACCTCCGCAGATTGAAAAACTTCAATATAAAAACACCAATATTTGTGCACCAGACATGTCTCCTGAACTTCCAACTATACTTAATAAAAGATCTTGTCCTTGATGTTCTCTGGGAATCCCAAACTCAAGATATGCAATAATTATACTCATCATCTTATCCTCTATCACAACAACTTCATTTTTTAATTTCTTGTCTTACTGCATTTTGGTTAGTGTTGACATCATATACATCCAGCGCTCCAAAATCGGATATCAATAATTCACAAATAGAGAATTTAAAAAATAGAAAAAAAAAAAAAACACAGTTGATTTTTTAAGGTAAAATTGACAAATACTTAGCTAGACTAACCAAAAAAAAAAAAAAAATCCATGAGAAAACTCAAACAAATAAAACCAGAAAGAGCGGACATCATAACTTATGCTACAAAAATAAGCAGGATGATAAAATCTAGTATGAACAATGATATGTCTCTAAATCGGATATCATGGAATGGATGAATTCCTAGAAATAAACAACCTATCAAGACTGAATCATGAAGAAATAGAAAATCTGAATAAACCAATAACAAATAATAAGACTGAATTAGTAATCAAAACCTTCAAACAGAAAAGCCAGTACTAGATGGCTGCACTGGTGAATTCTACCAAACACTTAAAGAAGAATTAACACCAATGTTTCTTAAACTCTTTCTAAAAACTGAAGAGGAGGGAACAATTCCAAGCTCATTTTATGAGGCCAGCATTATCTTGATACCAAAACCAGATGAAGACACTATAAGAAAAGGAAATTACAATTCATGATGAACATAGATGCAAAAATCTGCACTAAAATGCAAGCAAATAAAATTCAACAGCACATTATAAAGATCACACATCATGGTCACATGGGATTTATCCCTGGGATGCAAGGATGGCTCAACATAAGCAATGCAATTAATGTGATGCACTACATTAACAGAATGAAGGATAAAAATCACATCATTGGCTGGGCATGGTGGCTCACACCTGTAATCCCAGCACTTTGGGAGGCCAAGGCAAGTGGAGTACCTGAGGTCAGGAGTTTGAGACCAGCCTGGCCAATATGGTGAAACCCTGTCTCTACTAAAAATACAAAAAATTAGCCAGATGTGGTGGCAGGCACCTGTAACCCAGGTACACAGGAAGCTGAGGCAGGAGAATCGCTTGAACCCAGGAGGCGGAGGTTGCAGTGAGCCGAGATTACTCCATTGCACTCCAGCCTGGGCAACAACAGCAAAATTCCATCTAAAAAATAAAAATAAATAAAAAATCATTATCTCAATTGATGCAGAAAAGCATTTCATAAAATTTGACATCCTTTTATCATGAAAACTCTCAACAAGCTAAGTATAGAAAAAATTTACCTCAACATAATCAAGGTTACATATACAAAGGCCACAGCTACTCAGTGGTGAAAAATTGAAAGCTTTTTCTCTAAGATCACAAGCAATAAAAGGATGCCCACTCTTGCCACATCCAGTTAACATAGTACTTGAAAGTCCTAGCCAGAATAATTAGGCAATAATAATAATAATAAATGAAAGAAAGAAAGAAAGAAATAGAAAAGGAAGGGATAAAATTGTCTTTGTTTGCAGATGTCATGATTTTATATGTAGAAAACCCTAAAGATCACACCAAAAAAAAAAAAAAAAACTGTTAGAACTAGAAAATGTTCAGTAAAGTTGCAGAGTTGCAGGATGCAAACCAACATATAAAAACCAGTTGTATTTCTAGACACTAGCAATGAACTATCTGGAAAGGAAATTAGGAAAACAATCCCATTTACAATAGCATCTAAAGAATAAAATATGTAGGAATAAACTTTAACCAAGGTGGTAATAAGACATACATACTGAAAACTATAAAACATTGATAAAAGAAATTAACATAAGACACAAATAAATGAGACGGTATCCTATATCCACGATGGGAAGAATGTATATTATTAAAATATTCATACTATCCAAAGCAGTCTCCAGATTTGATGAAATCCCTACCAAAAATCTCAATAGTAGTTTTCACAGAAAGAGAAAAAACAATCTTAAAATTAATATGGAACCACAAAAACTCCCAAATAATCAAAGTAAATTTGAGCAAGAACAAAGCTGAAGGTGTCACACTTCCACATTTTGAAATATTGTAAGTCTGCAGTAATCAAAACTATATGGTACTGACATAAAAACAGACACATAGACCAATTGAACAGAATGGCCCAGAAACAAACCCAGTCATACATAGTCAACTAATCTATGATGGTGTTAAGAATACACAATGAGGAAAGGAGAGCCTCCTCAATTAAAAATGTTGGAAAACTAGATACTCACATGCAAAAGAATGAAATTGAAGGTTTCTGTTACACCATACACAAAATCAACTCAAAATGGATTAAAGATTTAAATGTAAGATGTGCAACTGTAAAACTCCTAGAATAAAACTAGGGGAAAAAAACTTTTGATATTGAATTTGGCAATAATTTCTTAGCTATGACACCAAAAGCACAAGCTTTATATAAAAGCAAAAATTAACAAGTGAGACAGCATCAAACTAAAATGCTTCTGCACAGCAAAGAAAACAATCAAAAGAGTGAAAAGATAACCTATGGAATGGAGAAAATATTTGCAAACCATATCCGATGAATGGTTAATATAAGAAATTCTTACAACTCAATAGCAAATACAAAATAAAAGCAAATAACCCGATTAAAAAGTGGGTAAATGACACAAATAGACATTTTTCTAAATAGGTTCTCGACATCACTAATTATCAGGGAAATGCAAATCAAAGCCACAATAAGTTATTATCTCATTAGGATATTGGGATAGCTATTATTTAGAAAAGCAAAACACAACAAGTGTTGCTGAGGATATGAAGAAATTGAGACCCGTCTACACTATTGGTAGAGATGGTTCAGCAACTCTGAAAAAGAGTATGGAAGTTCCTCAAATAATTAACAGTAGAACTATTGTATAATGCAGTAATCACAGTTCCATGCGTATATCCAAAAGAATTGAAATCAGTATCTCAAAGAGATAGCTACACTCCCATGTTCATTGCATTGTTCACAATAACCAAGACATGGTAACAACTTAAATGTTGATGAATGCATGAATAGATAAAGAAAATGTGGTATATGCATGCAATGGAATATTAGCCTTTAAAAAGAGATTCTGGGGCGGCTGACAAGATGGCCAAATAGGAACAGCCCCATTCTGCAGCTCCCAGTGAGACTAATGCAGAAAGTGGGTGGTTTCTGCATTTCCAACTGAGGTACCCAGCTCATCTCACTGGGACTGGTTAGACAGTGAGTGCAGCCCATGGAGGATGAGCAGAAGCAGGGTGGGGTGTTGCCTCACCCAGGAAGTGCAAGGGGTTGGGGAACTCCCTCCCCTAGCCAAGGGAAGCTGTGAGGGACTGTGCCATGAGAGATGGTGCTATCTGGCCCAGATACTATGCTTTTCCCACAGTCTTCACAACATGCAGAACAGGAGATTCCCTTGGAAGCCTACACCACCATGGCCCTGGGTTTCAAACACAAAACTGGGCAACCATTTGGGCAGACACAGAGCTAGCTGCAGGAGTTTTTTTTTCATACCCCAGTGGCACCTGGAACACCAGCGAGATGGAACCGTTCACTTCCCTGGAAAGGGGGCTGAAGCCAGGGAGCCAAGTGGTCTTGCTCAGCAGGTCCCAATCCATGGAGCCCAGCAAGCTAAGATCTACTGGCTGGAAATTCTCACTGCCAGCACGGCAGTCTGAAGTCAACTTGGGAGGCTCAAGCTTGGTGGGGGGAGGGGCATCTGCCATTACTGAGGCTTGAGTAGGCTGTTTTCCCCTCACCATGTAAACAAGTCACCAGGAAGTTCGAACTGAGCTGAACCCACTACAGTGCAGCAAAGCCACTGTAGCCAGACTGCCTCTCTAGATTCCTCCTCTCTGGGCAAGGCATCTCTGAAAGAAAGGCAGCAGCCCCAGTAAGGGGCTTATTGATAAAACTGCCATCTTCCTGGGACAGAGCACCTGGGGGAAAGGGTGGCTGTGGGTGCAGCTTCAGCAGATTTAAACGTTCCAGCCTGCCGACTCTGAAGAGAGCAATGGATCTCCTAGCACAGCACTCAAGCTCTCCTAAGGGACAGACTGTCTCCTCAAGAGGGTCCTGATCCCTATGCCTGCTGACTGGGAAATGCCTCCCAGCAGGGGTCAACAGACACCTCATACAGGATAGTTCCGGCTGGCATCTGACAGGGGCCCCTCTGGGGCAAAGCTTCCAAAGGAAGGAGCAAGCAACAATCTTTGCTGTTCTGTAGCCTCCACTGGTGATACCCAGGCAAACAGGGTCTGGAGTGGACCTCCAGCAAACTCCAGCAGACCTGCATAAGAGAGGCCTGACTGGAGATCGAGACCATCCTGGCTAACATGGTGAAGCCCAGTCTCTACTAAAAATACAAAAAATTAGCTGGGTGTGGTGGTGGGCGCCTGTAGTCCCAGCTACTTGGGAGGCTGAGGTAGGAGAATGGCATGAACCTGGGAGGCGGAGCTTGCAGTAAGCCAAGATCATGCCACTGCACTCCAATCTGGGTGACAGAGCAATACTAAATCTAAAAAAAAAAACAACAAAGAGGCCTAAATATTAGAAGGAAAACTAACAAACAGAAAGCAATAACATCAACATCAATAAAAAGGATGCTAGGCAAAAACCCCATCCAAAGGTCACCAACATCAAAGACCAAAGGTAGATAAATCCACGAAAATGAGGAAAAACCAGTGCAAAAATGCTGAAAATTCCAAAGACCAGAATGCCTCTTCTCCGAAGTCACAACTCCTCACCAGCAAGGTAACAAAACTGGATGGAGAATGAGTTTGACAAATTGATAGAAGTAGGATTCAGAAGGTGGGTAATAACAAACTCCGCCAAGCTAAAGGAACATATTCTAACCCAATGCAAGGAAGCTAAGAACCTTGATAAAAGGTTACAGGAACGGCTAACTAACCAGTTTAGAGAAGAACACAAATGACCTGATAGAGCTGAAAAACACAGCATGAGAACTTTGTGAGGCATACACGAGTACCAATAGCCTGATAGATCAAGCAGAAGAAAGGTTATCAGAGATTGAAGATCAACATCATGAAATAAAGCATGAAGACAAGATTAGAGGAAAAACAATGAAAAGGAACAAACAAAGCCTCTGAGAAATATGGGACTATGTGAAAAGACCAAACCTACATTTGATTAGTGTACCTGAAAGTGACGGGGAGAATAAAACCAAGTTGGAAAACACACCTCAGGATATTATCCAGAACTTCCCCAACCTAGCAAGGCAGGCCAACATTCAAATTAAGGAAATACAGAGAACACCACAAAGAAACTCCTCAAGAAAACAACCCCAAGACACATAATCATCAGATTCACCAAAGCTGAAATGAAGGAACAATGTGAAGGGCAGCCAGAGAGAAAGGTCAGGTTACCCACAAAGGGAAGCCCATCAGACTAACAGCAAATCTCTCTGCAGAAACCCTACAAGCCTAGAAGAGAATAGGGGCCAATATTCAACATTCTTAAAGAAAAGAATTTTCTACCCAGAATTTCATATCCAGCCAAACTAAATTTCCTAAGCGAAGGAGAAATAAAATCCTTTACAGACAAGCAAATTCTGAGAGATTTTGTTGCCACCAGATCTGCCTTACAAGAGCTCCTGAAGGAAACACTAAACATAGAAAGGAACAACTGGTACCAGCCACTGCAAAAGCATACCAAATTGTAAAGACCATCAACACTACGAAGACACTGCATCAACCAACAGACAAAATAACTAGCTAGTATCATAATGAGAGGATCAAATTAACACATAACAATATTAACCTTAAATGTAAATGGGCTAAATGACCAATTAAAAGACACAGACTGATAAATTGGATAAAGAATCAAGACTCATCAGTGTGCTGTGTTCAGAAGACCCATCTTATGTGCAAAGACACACATAAGCTCAAAATAAAGGGATGGAGGAATATTTACCAAGCAAATGGAAAGCAAAAAAAAGCAGGGGTTGAAATTCTAGTCTGTGATAAAACAGACTTTAAACCAACAAAAATCAAAAAAGATAAAGAAGGGCATTACTTAATGGTAAAGGGATCAATGCAACAATAAGAGTTAACTATCCTAAATATATATGCATCCAATATAGGAGCACCCAGATTCATAAATCAAGTTCTTAGAGACCTACAAAGAGACTTTTACACTCCCACAAATAATACTGGGAGAATTTAACACCCCACTGTCAATATTACATCAACGTGACAGAAAATTAACAAGGATATTCAGGACTTGAACTAAACTCTGGACCAAGCGGACCTCATAGACATCTATAGAACTCTACACGCCAAATCAACAGAATATACATTCTTCTCATCACCACATAGCATTTTTGATGTAAAATTGACCACATAATTGGAAGTAAACACTCCTCAACAAATGCAAAAGAATGGAATTCATAATAGACTCTCAGACCACAGTGCAATCAAATTAGAACTCGGGATTAAGAAACTCACTCAAAACTGGACAACTACATGGAAACCGAACAACTTACTCCTGAATGACTACTGGGTAAATAACAAAATTAAGTCAGAAATAAATAAGTTCTTTGAAACCAATGAGAACAAAGACACAATGTACCAGAATCTCTAGGACACAGCTAAAGCAGAGTATATAGGGAAATTTACAGCACCAAATGCCCACAGGAGAAAGTGGGAAAGATCTAATCAACACCCTGACATCACAATTACAAGAACTAGAGAAGTAAGCACAAACAAATTCAAAAGCTAGCAGAACACAAGAAATAACTAAGATCAGAGCAGAAATGAAGGAGATAGAGACACGAAAAACCCTTCAAATAATGAATCAATCCAGGAGCTGGTTTTCTGAAAAGATTAACAAAACAGACCACTAGCTAGACTAAGAAAGAAGAGAGAGAAGAATCAATTAGACACAACAAAAGAATAACAAAGGGGATATCACCACTGATTCCACAGAAATACAAACTGCCATCAGAGAATGCTATAAACACCCCTACACAAATAAACTAGAACATCTAGAAGAAATGGATAAATTCTTGGATACATACACCCTCCCAAAACTAAACCAGGAAGAAGTCGAATCCCTAAGTAGATCAATAACAAGTTCTGAAATTGAGGCAGTAATTAATAGCCTACCAACAAAAACAAAGCCCAGGACCAGAAGTAGAAATACCATTTGACCCAGCAATCCCATCACTGGGTATATACCCAAAGGATTATAAATCATTCTACTATAAAGTCACATGCACACGTATATTTATTGCAGCACTATTCACAATAGCAAAGACTTGGAGCCAACCCAAATGCCCATCAGTGATAGACTGGATAAAGAAAATGGGCACATACACACCATGGAATACTAAGAAGCCATAAACAAGAATGAGTTCATGTCCTTTGCAGGGACATGGATGAAGTTGGAAACCATCATTCTCAGCAAACTAACACAGGAACAGAAAACCAAACACCGCATGTTCTCACTCATAAGTGGGAGTTGAACAATGAGAACCCATGGACACAGAGAGGGGGAACATCACACACGGGGGCCTGTTAGGGGGTGAGGGGCAAGGGGAGGGATGGCATTAGGAGAAATACCTAATGTAGATGACAGGTTGATGGGTGCAGCAAACCACCATGGCACACGTATACTTATGTAGCAAGCCTGCACATTCTGCACATGTATCCCAGAACTTAAAATATGATAAAAAATAAATAAATAAAATAAAAAGAGAGGCCAGGCACGGTGGCTCACGCCTGTAATCCCAGCACTTTGGGAGGCCGAGATGGGCGGATCACGAGGTCAGGAGATCGAGACCATCCTGGCTAACACGGTGAAACTCTGTCTCTACTAAAAAATACAAAAAATTAGCCGGGTGTGGTGGCAGGCGCCTGTAGTCCCAGCTACTCGGGAGGCTGAGGCAGGAGAATGGCATGAACCTGGGAGGCGGAGCTTGCAGTGAGCCGAGATGGAACCACTGCACTCCAGCCTAGGCGACAAAGTGAGACTCCGTCTCAAAAATAAATAAATAAATAAAAAATAAGTAAAAACTAAAAAGAGAAATTCTGCCACACATGACAATATTAATGAACCTAGAGGACATTATGCTAACTGAAATAAGCCAATCACAGCAGGACAAATAGTGCATAATTCCACTTAATTGAGGTATATAAAATAGTCACAGACATGAAAAAATAGAGAGTAGAATGTGGTTTTCAGGGCTGAAAGGAGGGAGAAATGAGCAGTTGTTGTTCAACCAGTATAAACTTTCAATTGCATAAGATGAAAAAAATTCTAGAGATCTGCTGTACAAGACTATGCCTATAATGAACAATATCAATTTTAGATTGTAAAATTTCTTGAGGGTAGATTTCATGTTAAATGTTCCTACTACAATTGAGAAAAAGAAAGAAAGAGAAAGAGAGACAGAGAGAGAAAGAGGGAAGAGAAAGAAGACAGAAAGAAAGAAAAGAAGGAAGGAAGGAAGGAAGGAAGGAAGGAAGGAAGGAAGGAAGGAAGGAAGGAAGGAAGGAAGGAAGGAAGGAAGGAGGAAGGGAGGAAGGGAGGAAGAGGAGAGAAGATTGACTCACCTTGGGTTTCTTTCTTTCATCTCCTATATCCAAATCTTGAGTGATTCTTATAAAAAAATTATTTTTACTTTGAAAATTTGCATTATTCAAAGCCTCATTGACTTTTAGTCAGACTACTGAAACAGCTTTCTAACTACTTTTCACCACTTCTTATCTCACCCCTTCTCAAAAGATATCAAAACTGCCAGCAATTTTTAAGTCCCATCATGTCTCCCACCTGGAGTTAAGATTTTTAATGATTCTTTATTTTCTATAAAGTTCAAATTCTTTAATATGGAATGTTAGGTCTTATATAATTTGTCTATCTATCCATCTCTCACCACTTCAATAACTCTTGGTTCTGCAATGGCAAAAATATAATTTAGATCCCTAAATATGTCATGATCTGTGCCCTTTCACACACTGCCCTCTCTTCCTGAAGTGACCTTTTCTACCACATTCACTGGAATGCCTAGAAATTAATATTTATTTTCAAAACTCAGCATAACCACTACCACCTAAAAGAAGCTTATTTTCTCCTCTTCCTTTCTCTGAAGACAGAATTAATCACTCCTTTTGTGTGCTGCTTATATATTTTAGACTTAATTCTATCATTGTATTAAGTAGATTCTGTAATTGTTTACATATCTATGTTCATTACTTGAATGTGATATTAAAGTCAAGTGTATTGTATCTATTCCTTTCTTATTCACCCATGTCAAGTACTGTAAACTGTGACCATTAACAAATCTGTATTGAATGAACCAATGCCTACTTGCTTGCAAGCATGATAAATCAACTGATTAATGCCATTGCAGTTTCAAGCTATCCGACTTGCCTGAGTTCTCTGTAACTGGCAATCATCTTGATCCTCCTTTGGTATATTCTTAGTCTTCATATAGTAACTGGATATCATCAGAGAGATTATTTTCTTCATATAGGAAAAGTAAAGTTAGATTTTTCCCATATTATAACTGCAGGACTCAATATTAACTCTCTATTAGAATCATTTTGGAAAGCCTTTCAAAGAACATTCCAATATCTAAATCCTTACCCCAGAGATACAGTTTATCCTTATTGGGACTCAGGCATTATATTGTAAAAGCTTCCCAATGATTTTAATGCACAGTCAAGGAAGAGATCCACCATTAATAAATTTTAGAGACACTAGTGGACATTTAAATTACAAAGCATTGGATAAATAACCCTTCTCAGATACAACAGCAGGTCTGAACAGAGAGAAATAATGCCAAAACCTAAATACATATACCCCATCTGTGTGCTAAGAGGTGCACCACCTTTTCACAAGTGTCATCTCTTCTATCCTCTATTCCCCTCTGAATGGTCTTCACTATTTATCCTTTACTGATCTAATTGGTAAGCCAGCCAGGTGGAGAAATGGAAAACCTATCTATTCTGGAACATTTTCACCTGACAGTTGGTAGATAGCAATTTGGTTCTGACCTGAATGAACACAAGTGGTAAACTAATCACTGATGTGAATAGTTCCCAGCCACTGCCCAAACAGAGCTCCCTTGGAGTGGACAGTGGCATAAACAATTAATCCAAATAATCTATTTTCTATAAGCATGAGAATCTATGACCATGATGGTCAAATAGTGCATTTTAATCCATATATGTTATTCTCAAATTCCTCCAAATTTTCTGTCACCTACATCTGTAAGAGAAGCCATTAATAAACTGCAAATTAAATGGGTCTGTAATTCTGTCTTCTTTCTCTGCACTTATGAAGCAGTGAAGAAAAAAAGTTTAAAAAAGCAAAAAACAGAGCAATATTCGAATTCTAATGTAACCATAATGGGGAGGAGAGAGGAGAAAAAGAGAGTTGGAGAGGGATGGATAGGGAGCAAGAATCATAAACTTTATATCAGATTATAGCCTATGTAGAAATACATGTAGACATCTTCGCAATTAAGAAGTTTAAGCCAATATGAATAAAATAAATCTTATAAGACCTTAGGGGGAAATTTAACAACTGGAAAGATTATGGAGGTTTTGAAAATATATGTTTGAAACCCTGTGCTTCAGTATCAGTGATTCTTTTACCAAAATTGCACTTGCAGAGTGTATGTCTGTGTGTGTATCAAAAAGTCTTAAATCTGAGAAGAACTTATAAACTTAGTGAATTACAAATTGAGTAATTAAGATTAAAAATATTCTGAGAGGAAAAATTGGGGGAAATGGATTTCATTAATAAATTATTTTTTAATGGCAAAGCGTTGTACTATAATGGACTAACCAGCCTACAATATCTCTCTCCAAATGCATACAATATTTTTTCAGTGCGTATTTATTAAGCACTTGCAGTATGACAGGTACTATTCAAGTTGTTAGGGACATAGGGATAAGCAAAACAGATATGGTCCCTTTTCCCGTGAAATTTACACTCTGGTTTGGGAAGGCAATGAGAGACAACAAATGAATAATTTTGGATAGTAATAAATGTCACAAAAAATCTGAAAAAAATAATAAATGTTGCCTGATAATTTTATGTATGGTATACAGAAATTTGGCATTTCCAGGATAGACAGCTTTAGGTATAAGGAGACATTTTAACAGTGTGTAGCTAGCAAGATATTGGGTGCTGAATCAGGAAAGGTTTATGGGTTATTTTATCCGTGATGTAAGCATATAGCTTTCTATTTCTGGTTGCTGATATGTGTTTATTTTTTTCCTCCTAGCCATACATACTGAAACACACAGAGTCATAGAATACTATAGTTTCCTTTCTGGGGATAGAACAGTTTTATAGCCTCAATTTATTACACAGAAAATATATGTACACACACTCAGATATCTCTAGAGATGGGTTAATTTGCATGATTCATAGTCTGTAGAGAGAGAAATCTCATGAAAGAGCTTCCTTAAAATAACCTGTTGACACACTGGAAATTCATATTGTTGATACAGTAAATATGTTGGCCTAATGTGAGCAAATGGGAAAATTTTCCACTTGTCATTTTGAAAATCTAACATCTATGCAGCTATTAACAAAAAGCAAGGTTGGATTTTTTAATCTGAAAAACTTTTTTTAAACCTAAGCAATTTTGAGTCTTATATGACGCTTTCTGTTGGTACATGCATGCTGGGAAGAGGAACAAGGAAAGAATATTAATATTACAAAGGGGTTGCTATGGAGATGTGGTCATCTTTTATTTCTTCAACATGTTTTGAAAATGCATGTACATTTTCAGAGAGATTAAGGAAAAAATTTGGTTAGCACATAGAATTTTCTTTCAGTCTCTTTTCTTCCAATCATGTGGAAGATAAGAATGAGGAAAATATTGCCTGTGCTCACAAAATTTCATACCTACTCTTCTCCTCAGTCTCTAACAAGAAGAATTACACCAGTTTTGAAACATTTACGATTTATAGATACGGAAAATGTCCTAACAACAGCTGGGTTGGAACTGGTTTATTATTACTTTGTAAAATTCAGGTATGCAAAATAGAACATAAACTTTGATAGTTAACAGCCTCTCCATCACCCTCCCAGAAAGTAAAAATAACATTTGCTTGTTTTCCTCAAGTTACGAGCAGTAGAGTCCACCACATAGCAAAGACATGAAAGAGGGAAGAATTAGTAGAACAGCATGGAATGAAAAAAACTGGTAAAAGGAACTCCAGATGGAGTGCTCCAGATGGCAAAGTAGTTGAAATGTAGGCCTAGGGGTGGCATGACTTTACCTACAGAGCTGTAACCCTCAGAATTTGCTAAAATATGCAGAGCTCAACAAACACATTAGAGACCTGATGTGCAGTGAGATAGTTCTGCTTACCATTTCTTACAGGGAAACGATATAGGTGAGTAAACTATGGTGCAGTTGAGATGACAGAACTGTGAGTGCTAATCCCAGGACTCCCACAAGATTATTTTGGGACCTTGGTATGCAGGAAAAATACCTGTAAAACTTATTTGTTCCTCCCTCTTAATAGACTCAACCCTTGAGATCACTAGCAAGGTGAATGGTAGTAGACATTTCATAAACACTGATCCTGATAATGGCTGTTAGGGGAGACTCCTAAAGATAGGCCATTTAAAAGCAAAGTGATGCATAAATGTTGAACACTAGCTGAGTCTACCTCTGAAAAGAGAGTAAACGTATATTTTATTGGAGCTATGGAATAGGTAATAAGATGATTACATCTGGTTTGTAGCTAGCCAAAGAATGGGAAATACCAATTTTCCTGAGTATCAGTTTCATGACTATCATGTACATACAGCTAGACTTTTTTCAATGCACATAGATAACCAAGTAGACAATATATTGAAAATGTCCTTTTGTAAAAAGAGTTCAATTTTGTCTGCTATTATAAACAATAGTAGTAAAAATAGCAATTAATTTTATCTGTTGAATATCTCAGGAGTGAGGTACAAAAATAGGATACAAGGGACATAATTAAGAACTACGGAAAAGAGAAGTGAATTTTAAACAGATCTATACCATTGCCTTCACAGATCACAATTGTTTTCTTTTAAATAGCTTTATTGAGATATAATGAACATACTATACAATTTATTCATTCGATGTACAAAATTCAAACATTTTTAGTATATTCACAGGATTGTATAACCATCACCACAAAATCTGACCCTAAAACTTTTCTAGTTGGGCGCGGTGGCTCACACCTGTAAACCCAGCACTTTAGAAGGCCAAGGGAGGTGGATCCCGAGGTCAGGAGTTCAAGACCAGCCTGACCAACATGGTGAAACCCCGTCTATACTAAAAATACAAAAAGTAGCCAGGCGTGGTGGCGCACGCCTGTAATCCCAGCTACTCAGGAGGCTGAGACGGGAGAATCACTTGAACCCAGGAGGCAGAGGTTGCAGTGAGCCGAGTTAGTGCCATCACACTCCTGCTGAGACAATAGAGTGAGACTCCATCTCAAAACAACAACAACAACAACAAACATTTTCTTTCTCCCTAGCCTCCTGCCCTTTAGCTGTCACTCCACATTTGCCCACTCTCACCCTCAGTCCTAGGCAGTGAGTATTCTTATTTCTATCAGTGAAGTTGCATATTCTGAACATATCCTACAAACGAAATAATATAATATGTGGTCTTCTGTAACTGGTTTCTTTTGCTTAGCATAATATTTCCAAAATTCATCTGTGTTTAGCATACATCAGTACTTTTCCTCTGTATAGGCCAATAATGGCCTATTTTATGGATTTAACACACTTTATCCAATCATCAGTCGATAGACATATGAGTCATTTACACTTTTTGGATATTATGAATAATATGAATAATGCTATTATGAACACTTACATACAACGTTTGTGTGGATCTATGTTTTCATTCTCTTGGATATACATAGCTGAGTAGAATTGCTAGAATTGAATTAGTATCTGTTTAACAGGTAAAGAAACTGCTGAAATGTTTCCCAAAGCAGCTGTATTTACCTTCCCATCAGCAAAGCATGAGAGTTTCAATTTCCCAACATCCTCACCAACCTTTCTCATTATCTTTCTATTTGATTTTATTTTTACTTTCAGCACTTTGGTTATGACTTGCAATGCTTCTGACCTTCATAGTTTCTGAGAAGTTAATTCTTCATGTTATTGGACTTCCCTTGTACACGATGAGTTATTCTTCTCTTGCTGCTTTCAAGATTTGCATCTATCTTTCAACATTTTGACAATAATGTGTCCGGTTATCTATCTCTTTCCATCTGTCCTACTTAGATTTTGTTGAGCTTCTTGGAAGTTAAAATTAATGTTTTTCTTCATATTTAGGGAATTTCCAGACATAATTTGTTGATATTTTTTTCTATCCTTTTCCTCTTACCTCTGCTACACTCATTACACATATTTGTGTGTGTGTGTGTGTGTGCGCTTAATAGTACCCTATATTTCCTTAAGGTTTTTCTTAATTATTTTTCCTCTCTGTTCTTCAGATTGCCTAATTTCTATTGATCTACCTTCAGTTTGCTGATTCTTTCCTCTCCCAGCTAAAATTTTTCATTTGGGATTTTTTCTTTTTTTTACTTTTCAACTCCAAAATTCAATTTGCTTCTTTTAAGTATTTTTTCTCTTTATTGATATTCTCTGTTTAATACGGCATCATCATTAGACCTTCCTTTAATTCGTAAACATGACTTCTTATAGTCTTTGAATATCTTTATAATAGTTTTTTTGAAGTCTTTGCTAAATTTGCCATCCTACCATCAGGATATCTTCAAAGGCAGTTTTTATTGCCTGCTACTTTTTCCTGTGTTTGGGTTACATTTTCCTGTTTCTTTGCATATCTGATAATTTTTTTATTGAAAGCTAGACATTTTAGGTATATTTTTAGCAAATCTGGATACTGAATACTGCGGCGGGGGGCACTGTGCTTGTTTGCTGGGTCGTTTGCTTATTTGATTAATTACTTAATTAAACTAATTCTGCAAATTCTAATTCCCTCCAGGTGTGCAGCCTCTGATGTCCCTGAACAGATTTCTTTCCCTTGTTTTAGCTCTTGGCCTCATTCCCTAGGGGTCATCCTTGGGTTGGCATAAGCCACTTACTCATCAAGGGCTGTGTGGCCTAGAGGCTGATATCAGAGTTCAGGGAGTTTATATTTGTTGCCTGTGTTTTGCCACAGACAAGTAACTTGCAAGTCATCTTTCCAGGCCAGGCGCGGTGTCTCACGCCTGTAATCCCAGCACTTCGGGAGGCTGAGGCGGGTGGATCACGAGGTCAGGAGATCAAGACCATCCTGGCTAACACGGTGAAACCTCGTCTCTACTAAAAAAATACAAAAAACTAGCCAGGTGCGGTGGCAGCTGCCTATAGTCCCAGCTACTTGGGAGGCTAACGCAGAAGAATGGTGTGAACCCGGGAGGCGGAGCTTGCAGTGAGCAGAGATGGCACCACTGCACTCCAGCCTGGGTGACAGAGACTCCGCCTCAAAAAAAAAAAAAAGAAAGAAAGAAAGTTATCTTTCCAAACTTTCTCAAGAAGGAAGTAGCTTTGGGGGCACATACAGTCACACAGACTGACTGGAATTAGTGTGATTCTATTTCACATTTATCCTCCTAGGGGCAGCTCCCAGGTCAGAGCATGTTATTGTTTGATTTGTGTTTGATCAGAGGCTGTCCTTAAGGCCCTATGACAGTGAGCGCTCTGCCTTGTGTTGATGGGCCTGTGCACTTTGTGGGGATGCTTCCAAGTCTTTAAATATCCTGCTCAGATTGTTTCTGAAAGCACATGTGCACGGCCTTCCTACCCCAAGAACTGACTGTGATCCCAAGAGGGCTCTTTTTGGTTATCTCTTTCTCTGTCGCTCTCTATTAAACCTTTGGTTGCTCTGCCATTTTGCATATTTCATAGAGCTACTAGTCTTTTTACATTGCTTTCTACTAAGATCTCCGTAATTTTTTAAAATGCCCTTAGTCATAGAATTCTCTATGCTCTGTTCCAAATAAAGGCAGTTTCCTGGGGAAGAGATGAGAGCTCCTTGTCTTTATGGCCTGCCTTTCCTCCCGGGTGGAACCCTTGTACTATTTCACCAGAGCTGGGGTAGGGACATACTTTTTGAAGAGTACATTCTGTTGTGATGAGGGGAAGGGCAGGGTAGCTGCCACTATTTTCTTACCTTGCCCCACTAATAGGGAACTTTCACCCTATAAGTTTGTTGGGGCAAGGTTGATAGGGGTCCCAGTAGTTTCAGCCTGTTGCATTTGGGGTTGAGCTTCATCTTTATGAGTAGGTACTGGGTAGGGAAAGGATGATCTATTTCTCTAAGCCACATCTGCTTGGAAGAGAACTTCTCCAACAGTGGACTAGGATGGTGGTGAGATGTAGAAACCATGGCCCGAGACTGGGAGGCTGGAGGAGAGGGAGCCCCTCTCTTCTTGGTTGCAGTTGCCCAGAGAAGAGCACCTGGGGTAGCACCTCTGTAACATGGAGCTAGGGGTGGAAGTTAAATGGACACAACCTTGTGGCTCAAATGCCACGGCCTCTCACTGTTTCATTCAGTCTATGGCTTTAGGACAATTTCCAGGGACTTTAAATTATTGTTGTTTTGCTGGGGAAAGTGTTCCTCAAGCACCTTACGCTGCCATCCTGGAATTTCCATGTCCTTCAGATTACACAGCTTGATATTTAGCCAAGTAGCATAAATATATTATTCTGAATGACATCCCCCTTTTAAATTTCTTTCCCTACTTTACAAGATTAGGAGTACTAAATGAGAAGAATGGCAGAAAAAGTATCCATGTGGAATACATTATATTTTAGTTTAGTTTTTTATTATACTTTCTGTTCTAGGGTACATGTGCACAACGTGCAGGTTTGTTACATATGTATATGTGTGCCATGTTGGTGTGCTGCACTCATTAACTCATCATTTACATTAAGTGTATCTCCTAATGCTATCTCTCCCCCTTCTCTCCACCCCACAACAGGCCTCGGTGTGTGATGTTCCCCTTCCTGTGTCCAAGTGATCTCATTGTTCAATTCCCACCTATGAGTGAGAGCATGCGGTGTTTGGTTTTCTGTTTTTGTGGTAGTTTGCTGAGAATGATGGTTTCCAGCTGCATCCATGTCCCTACAAAGGGCATGAACTCATCCTTTTTTATGGCTGCATAGGGAATACATTTTAATATGCTGATAACTTCCATGACCACATACGCTTTACAAATAGCACTGACATATTCTCAGTCAGATACAGGAATCAAAACTATTTCAGAATCAGGCTTTGTCTATGAAGGCCCCCTCTGACTTCTGGACTTCTAAAACCTAGTTAGGCAGCAATGACATCTATGCTTTTTCCCTAAGGTGGTTTACTTTTTAAAATCTGAGGTTCTTTCAATTTGATAAATATTTTCAAGAATGATAAAGCAAGTTCAGTTCTTTTTCTTTCTTTTATTTCCCTCTTCAAGAGAATCCGTTGAAAAGATATTAAATGTCAACTTAGGTGATAGGCATCTCCAGCTGGAATCAATATCCATAAATATTAAGGATATTTTCTGACTATTCATTAAAACAGTAGGCTACATTTCTGGCAGAATTAAAATACTTAAAATCGCCTGAAGGGGTTAAGCAGGTCTAAGTTTCTGCAGAGTGTTTGTTTACTCATTAAACTGTGTTGGCTGCCAAGCCTGGTAACCCAACCTTTATATTGATAGAGCACTATACATTTTCAAGGAGTTTGGCTACTTGTTATTTGAAGAAGAAAGTCATTCTAAAAACAATACAATATGGTTAGAAATGGCACAAATGAAATTGCACAGCAAAAGAAAAATCCAAGATTGGTTATTCAACGGGCAAGATAAACTCTAAATCGATAGTTCAAATGCAGCAATGTAACCTAATGTAATAGCATATATTATTCTGACTATACAAAAATAATTAGCTATAAACAGCATGGTTATCAAGAACCACCTCCAAATAATATAGGTATGCTGATATGTCCCATCTCTTATTCTACCAAATATTTGCCACTAAAAACTTGTGAATGTAATATTCGTTGGCAAAACTGTATGCTTTTCTTTATTTTTAATTACATGACGTCATGTTTGCTGTTCTTAAAAAGGTTTTGTTTCCAATAGTCTTTTTCATGTTTTTACTTATGTTTTTACTTATTTCAAACGAGATTTTTGTGCTGTAAAAGAAAAGCTATTGAAGAAATGCTAACAATTATGGTATTAGCATTTTAATACTAATATTAAAATGTAACTGTTTTTTCCTCTCAATTGTCTAAGTTTCTGAAGAAATATTTTTAAATACACGGATATTAAGTAATGCATATAAGCACAAGTAGCCAGTAATTTTAACAGTAAAATATCAAATTTTTATGAGTTATATAGTGAAAACTAAAATATACTTTGCAAAGGTCCCCTAGAAATGGAAATATCTGGAATGCTGAAATGGAAGCTTTTCTGGCCTCTCAGATTCATTTGAATGAGACTTTACCTCAAGTCTCCAAATACTCTTTGAATCAGCACTTAGTATCTAAGAGAAATAAAATACAAGTCATAAATATAATTTTTAATTGTTTGGCAGTCATATTTTTAAAAAGGTGAAATTATTATTCATTTTTGCCATTTCTCCATGTAAAAATGGTTTCTTATTTAAAAAAACCTAACTTACTTATAAGCTCAGTTTCTTGGGAAAAAAAATCACTAAAAATTTTTTGTTAGTCTTTTAATTCTAATTCTAACCAATTTATCAGTTCGTTTGCTCTGTTCTTTTAAAAATTATTTCAAGTGGCTAAACTCAATGATTCTTTTTGTTAGAAAAAATCTTATCAAATTCACTATAAATTTGTTGAAAATGTCTCATGTTGTACACTTTGTCCACAACAAAAAAACACTGCCCACTACTTTTACCTTTTAAGGAAATATACACAAAAATAAAAGCGCTTTTTTGCTCTGCTGTGCCCTACTGAAATGCAATCCCATTCCTCATGAAATTTGTAACATGACTACTAATCTCCTTTTTTCTGTTTACTATTCTGGTGGTAGCATTTTCACTCAATGTTGCATCAGTAGTAAGCCTTCATTTAAAATGTAAAATGTGTTCAATCTGAATCAATCTATTAACAATGACTAGATGCATGCAGCCAACCTACACGTTAGCAATAAGGCAATAATATCTTATGCAATGCTACAGGTAAAGTGAAATATAAGTTTTACCAAAACAATAAAGTTGCTTTAATAGAAAAAATGTTTTATACTACTTCAGTGTTGTAATTTAATTAAAATTATACAAAATTTTAAAAAAATTTTTCTTAAGTCACACTGGTTAGTGGTTGCTACAGTTTTACATAAACACTTAACCAGATCTTACTAATTAAAACAGATACTCCTAATATTCCCAGGTAATCCCTGCATGCTATTTCTCAATGATTTTATCTGGGTAGATAACAAGCAGCTTTGTTATCAGACCTGGCAACTGCCAAACCTCTGGTAAAGATGGACAAATTGGAGCCTGCAAAGGAATCCAGGGAGAATGACACATTGAGCTGTGGACATGGGGCCATGTAATGTTGCTGGGGTTGTCGTCTATAGAAAGCTGTTGCCTTTGTGTAGTTACTGCTTCTGTTAGTCAGCAGCCCAAGGTCCAGTTATGGGGCCTGAAGGTCATGACTGGGCAGCAGGGCCAGCAATCAGGATGATGACCTGGGAAGAGTGAGGACACACTAGAACCTGCCCTCACATCTGGGTTTACGATGCCTCTCACAACACTGGCCTTCAGACATTAACGGCTACTGCTTCACTTCCACCTTCCAAATCTCACACAATCTAGGATCACAGAAGGGTGAGGGTTTGGAGAAACATCATTCCAGTGTGACCAAGTTGACACAATACAAACCATCACAGACACTATGCTCAAAATCTCCTCTAAAGCAGAAGAGTTGATGATTTTTTTTTTCAAATCAGTGTTTGAAAAATAAAACCAGAATTCCAGTTTCAACTATGATAATGTGAATAGATTGAATGCTTATTTCTGACAGAAATTATACATAGAACGGTAGCAAAGTATTGAATTTATAATTCCCTCACTTGAAAACAAGTACAAATCATGCTTTTCTCAGTAAATATATAATTTTCTCAGTAAATATACAAAAAGACAATATTCTGACAAAAAGACAAAAACTACCAACCTGAGAAGAAGTATTTCTAAATAATTTAACACTCCATTGGTTCAGGACGCTGTCATTGAAGGAAGCAAACATTGTCTGTGGTGCACAATCCTTCCTATTTATTGCTACACATATGGGCAAATATGAGTTATTTCTATTTTCTGAGTAGTATAAAGATGCTAAAGCAGATTTAGGAAAACAATGTTAATATAGGATTTTAAAACAAGATTATATGTGAGAAGTGGTTCATCCTTACCCAGAAAGACATCTGATCTATAATTCACATACTTCTCAGAACAAGGTAAGTGTATTATTAAAGACCAGGCTTGTTAGTAATTATCTAGCACTATTTTTTTTTTTTTTTTTTGCAGGAATGCAATTTCAGGGAAATAATCTGAAAGTTACTTCCACTTCCACTCCCATAATCAAGGTAAACCCAGACCATTTTAGGTTTCCATTTACCCTAAGGCTAACAATTGGAAAGTTAAGGACCCTTTAAACTTTCAAATGGTCAGAGGATTTAGAAAAGTTCACATGTGGCTTCAACCAGTAAAATGTTTCTTTCAATTCTGCTCTTTGGCTGGAAGAACAGTCAACATTAATGAAATGATTTGTTAGATTAACTGTGTAAAGTGGGCTAAAAATACAATCTCTTTTTCCCTTGGTGGAAATTCCATCATCCAAGTCTGCTGTAATCCCTTCATACTCTCCTCCAAGCACCCACCAGAATGCATGTCCTAGTACACCAGGAACAACTTCTGGCACACTATAAAGAATGATTCCAGTTGCGAGCAGAAGATACCAGGGCTTTTCACGCAGAAAGCCTGATTGGAGAGACAAACAGTATTCGCAACCTTCCTGGAAAGGAATCAGAAGGAGAAACTACTCCCCAGCAAGCAAGCATAGACCATTTCTAATAAAAAAGAGAAAGTGACTCAGGTCATGAAGCTAAAAGCCCAGAGGGAGTCAAGAGCCACAGAAACCCACTCCCGGTAAGTCAAATGGCAACCTAGCTAGAACTAGAGATATATGCCTATCTACCTCTCAGAATTTGCTTGGAACTAGTGACTGTTATGTTTCTCCTGTTCTCTCTCACCGTGTCTGCCATCCAGTACCCTACTGAATAGGTGTATCTGTTACGGCTATTCTGTCCCCATCTCGCCACTCATTGAGTGTGTGGAAGGCAACTAACTTATCTCTTTAGTTCACAGATTTTCCAGTTGAAAGAAACCATATGGCCGGGCACGGTGGCTCAAGCCTGTAATCCCAGCACTTTGGGAGGCCGAGACGGGCGGATCACGAGGTCAGGAGATTGAGACAAGCCTGGCTAACACGGTGAAACCCCGTCTCTACTAAAAATACAAAAAAACTAGCCGGGTGAGGTGGCAGGCGCCCGTAGTCCCAGCTATTTGGGAGGCTGAGGCAGGAGAATGGCGTAAACCTGGGAGGCAGAGCTTGTAGTGAGCTGAGATCCGGCCATTGCACTCCAGCCTGGGTGACAGAGCGAGACTCTGTCTCAAAAAAAAAAAAGAAAGAAACCATATTTGTCTCATCCTTACCTGGAACTGATTTGAATATCAAGATTCTAGACCTCAAGCTTGAGCCTAATCCCAGAATGGGCTGAGACACTGAGACATCTTGGGAAGGTGGAAGTATATTCTCCAGTTGTTAAGAATGTGGATTATGGTGAGTATACTGGATGAAGAGAGAGCAATTAGGAACTATTACAATACCCCAGTAAAAAGTATCTATTATTGCATATATTAGGAAAATGTCAGTTGTCTTAGAGAGAAGTGGAGAGATTCAAGATATATATAGAAGGTAGAATGGGCAAGTTTTGAAGGCTGATTGGATGTCAGGGTTGAGAGAAAGGCAACATTTTTGAACGACATTACTTTGAAGTTTACATCTTACACAACTGAGTGGATAGTGATCCCAATTCACTATAAAATATGGGAGAAACAGGAGGTTCATTGAGGAGAATGAGGGTTCACTTTTAGACACTGAATTTAAGGTGCTTATGGAACATTCAAACAGAAATATCCAGAGTATGGTTACAAACACTGGTTTAAAGCTCAGGAGAGATCTGAGTGAAAGATACAAATTTTAGGCTAACTGTAATTACTGAAACAATGAAAATGGATGATAGAGGCTAGTGGTAATGTATAGTATGCTAAAAGAATAAAGCCTAGAGTTGAATCCTGATAAACACTAGAACTTAAGAGTAAGGCAGAGAAATAGAAGGCAACAGAGAGTAAAAATAAGCAGTCACAAAAGTAAGTGCAAAGTTGTAAGACTGCAGTGACAGGGAAGGTAAAAGTGTTTTGTGAAAGCAAAAGTGGTAAGCTCTCCTTGCTCCCTGAGAAGCAGGAGGAGATATGACGACAAGGTTAGAGGAACAGCACTAACTAGGAGGAGAAATAAATGTCCATGGTAGTAAGAGGTATGACAGAGGTATGGGTAAATTTATCTGATACTTTCAACTTTCCCCCTTAAACAAGTATTAAAATAAATAAACATGGAGACCAAGACTGAAAAATTTCTAAGCAATCAAATCTAGTCAGGCCTGTTAAGCAACTTTAACCTTGCTCAATACACAAACATAAGTGAAACTTAACTTGAGCTATTTATTGTGAATGCATGTATTAAAGAAAAACAGAAATTAAGCTCAATCAATTGGAAGCAGCCAACAAAATTATAATTATATAACTCAGGACTATCCAACAGCATAGACCAAATAAGGCAAATGTATAGCTATAACCAATCAAATATATTCTTTGCTTTACTTCTGTATTCATTTCATAAAAACCTCCCTCTTGCATTTTCCTGGTGGATCTCCTGAACCAATTATTGTCTGGAACGTCCCAATTAATGAATCATTGTTTGCTCAAATAAACTCTTTAAAAAATTTACTGTGCCTCAGTTTACCTTTTTAACACAGGGGTTATTTTTATATTTTAATAATAAATGAAATTGAAGTAAAGTTTGAACAAGTACAGATGATTTGATAGAGTTGCTACAGAGAACGGGAGAGAGAGTCAACCAACCAGAAGACTTTGGAGAGAATTCGAGAGTTTAGCTGAGACTGGAGATCATAAATGTATCCTTTCACCTATCTGCCATGGAGAATAAGTGTTGATTACACTTAGCAGTAGGCAGGTTAATGTAAACTTGCAAAGGCAGTTTCAACGAAGTGTGAAGGCAGATACCAGGGCTAGGAGTGTAAGCTCTGGAACCTGATTTTTGGGCTTCGTAGCCTAGTTCCAAATCTCAGTTGTGCCACCTTAAGCAAGAATTTTAACCATATTTTCCTTTAGCTTTTTTCATATGTGTAATGAGGATAACACAAAAGTTACCTATGGAGTGGTGAAGATTAAACTAGACACTACATGCACAGAGACTAGAATAATGTTGGGCATGTAGCAGGTGCTCAAAAATGTTAACTATTTATAATAATATTGGCATTAAATGTAGTATTAGTTTTAACATGGAATTAGTATTAATATTAATACTATCTATGTAGAAGAAGAGTGGATGAAGTGATAGGTCATGAAATCTAACCTTGCAAAGATGGGAAGTTACTATAGAAAGCAGCCGATGCTTTGAGGCAAAGGAAAACATTCAGTGGACATGGGGTTCAACCCTTAGATTCAAGATTATATTTAGTTTGAATAACTGGCTGAATAACTGAGTTTAGTGCAAAATACGAAATCACGGTCAGAAGACTACAGGTGGAAACTGATTGTATCAAATGTGAAAGCTTTGCAAGTGTTGGCAAGGTTCAAGGTGTGGTCCTGGGAATGGGTAGCTGAAGGGGAGAAGGGAAAGGATATTGGAAACGAAGATGTGAAAAGCACTGGATGCAATATCTACCCAAGATCCTGTGGTCAGAAGGCTATTGGGATGTGAATGCATATGACCAAAGGAGAGAGGGCAAATATATTGTATCTAGGAAAGCAAATTGGATGTTTTAAAAAAACTACTTAAAATAATCAATTCTAAAATGTATTGTGATTTTAATTATTAATATAATCATATCCTTCAGTTAATGTATTTTACCACAGAGGTGCTTCATAAATATTTTATAGATTCTAAATTTTTAATTAATCTATTCCTCTACTCAGTCTATTAAGAATGCTTTTTAAATCCTTGAGAGTTAAATCTCTAGCCTTGCCTAGAAATGTATTGTGATGTTTTGCTTTTATGGCTAGTAATTTCTTCCATATATTTTCATTTATTCACACATATTTATTGAATGCTTATTATGTGTGAGCATTATTCCAGGTGCTATGCGTACATCAGAGAACAAATTACACAGATCTCTATCCTCTTGGAAGTTAGGTTCTGTCAGGGAAGATAAACACAATTATAAATATAATAAATAAGTCTAAGAACTTTTAGAAGGTGGTAAGTGCTATGAAAAAGGAACACACAGAACAGAGTTAAAAAAAAAAAAAAATCCAGATGAAGGAATAGGTGGGCGAATACAGTTTTTAAATGGGGTAGTCCAGGTAGGTTCCACTGAGAAAATGCCCTTTGAATAGATACCTGAAAGAGTCTTGTAGCACTCAAAAGGAGATCCATTTAATTATCTAGTCTTGCACTTTACGGACAAAAATCTATTTGCATCTCACAATGTCAAATGTGGTTTGAGGAATAACATCTACCCCCATAAACATTCTCATGTTTTGACTTATTTTTTATTTCTTATATTCTTCACTTTGTTACTTTGTTTCTTTTTTTTTTTTTTTGAGACGGAGTCTTGTTCTGTCGCCCAGGCTGGAATGCACTGGCGTGATCTCGGCTCACTGCAAGCTCTGCCTCCCGGGTTTACGCCATTCTCCTGCCTCAGCCTCCCGAGTAGCTGGGACTACAGGCACCCGCCACCACGCCCGGCTAATTTTCTGTATTTTTAGTAGACACATGGTTTCACCCTGTTAGCCAGGATGGTCTCCATCTCCTGACCTCGTGATCTGCCCGCCTCGGCCTCCCAAAGTGCTGGGATTACAGGCATGAGCCACCACGCCCGGTCGGTCTTCACTTTGTTTCTTGATACAACCAGCAAATGAAAATAAAGAATGATGATTAAATATTTTTTATCTTGATTCGCTAGAAATACCTTATGCAAACTCAGATGTAGAATAACTCAAATCCTTTTTTTCATTTTCTACTCCACTGAAGTCCAGAAGATGATTCTTGAACTTTCGAGCTAAATAGCATTTTCAATTGTTTGATGTAAATTTTAAATACAACCGTAGCATTCTCAATTGTTTGATGCAAACGTTAAACAAAACCATATTATCTAAGAGATGGATTTTATATAAATAAAAATCCATATTTCTTCTTTGCCAATGACAGAATTGCTAATCTCGTAACATTTTTAGTAATTTGTTTTAAATAATATATGAAATATGCACTAAAAATCAAACGCTTGTTCCTTGTTTAATTTTGTATGGGCTTTCCTGTTTTATTCTTCTCCATCACATATATTTACCAGATACTTTTTAGAGATTGTGAGTCACCATGTTGCACACTAAAAGAGTTACAAGATTCTTAATAGGAAGGAAAGAAAGAATGTGTTTTTAAAAATTAAAATTTTGACAAGAGATATATATATATATATATATATATATATATAATTAGTTTAAATAATGTTGTCATGAAATATTAATGGCATATCTCCTGGAACTGAATCTAATTTTAGCTAATTGAGAAAAATCATTAGAAACAAATCCAGATATCTTTGATGTCTTCCCAAGAGCGTTATTTTATTCCCTTTTTCTTTTTTATTTATAACTCTTCTCATTTTGTTCCAATCCCTTTGAGTTCAAATTATATATTTACAAATAGCTTTCCTTCTGTAAAAATAAGACCACAGATCCACAACGCTCTGCAGTTTGCTCTCTTCACTTCCACTGTAGACATCCTCCCTTTAACTATCCAACAAGTTCATTAATAAATAACATGCACTGGTTAATGTACAATAAAATGGTATGTCACTTTCATTTCACAAACCCAATTTCTATCCAAGGCACAAACAAAATTAAAATTTTTTCTTAACATTTGATGTTGAAATTTAATATTACAGAAGATAAATTTGACTATACCATTTTCTAAAAATGTGAGTACAACATACTCTTTTGCACTTTAATTTCTCCTACAAATATCACTTATTCATTTGGAAAGGATATTCATTTTAGCATTGCTTCTAATATGGAAGTAATTTAATGCCTAGCCATAGGTTATATTTACGTAAGTTATAATATGGTTCTAAATAAAAAAACATGTGTTATTCAAGTAATGCAGATGTTTGTGTGCCAGATATCAAAGGTTTCTGTTAATATATATTGTTAAGTAAAATCTATTCACCAATGTTTATTATCCCCTGGTTTAGTATTAATTCAATTTCATTTTTAAATTTAAAAAGAGTTCAGAAGAAATGCAGTGTTTTTCCCCAAAGAACTAACATTTGGCTCAATACCACATATAAAAATATTTGAAATCAAATTTCATGCTGAATTCTCATATGAAATTACAGTTATTTTATACACTATTCTGTTATATTTTTCTATCTTTGAAAGACATGGAGAATTATTTTAAGCACCATAATGTCTCCAAATGAACTTTGAAACCAAATTGTCAAAATTTTTTTTTAATGCTAGTTTTTTTGTTGTTGTTTGGGAGCACTTTTAATTTATGAATTAATCTGGAGATTTATGACACATTTTCAGGAAGCTTTTTAAACCAAGAACAATGTATTTCTACTTAATTGAGCCTTCTTTTTTGAAAGCTCATAAATAGAGTCAAAATGTTTTTTATTTAGATCCCTTAGATATCTTCTTAAATCTATTCCAATATATTTTATCTTTTACTATTTGAAATAAGATACCTTTTCATAGTTTCTAAAGCATTGTTTTGTTTGTGTATATGAATGCTATTGATTTTTTAAACTTATTTTTTAGTTGACAAAAATTGTACACAGTTATGGTATACATTGTGGAATGACTAAATCAAGCTAATTAACATATCCATTACCTCGCATACTTATTATTTTGTGGTGGGAGTACTTAGCAATGTACCCTCTTAGCAATTTGCAAGTATATAACATATTATTAAGCTACTGATTTTTATATCAAATTTGTAACCAGAAATTTTAGTAAAATATTTTTTCTTTCATATCATGTACATTTACAACTAATTATTTAGAATTTTCTAGTAAATATTATATCAACTGCAAATAGTAATAAATTTGTCACTTCTTTCTCACTACTCACACTTTGCCTTACTCTAATCTTTTTTATTAAAATTTATAGAATGATATTAAATAGAAATAACAGTGAATAGCATTTCTTCCGCTAGACTTTAATAGAAACGAATCCACTGCTTCATCATTGAGAATGACCCTGGTTTTTGGTTTAATCTGTTTCTTTTTGATTGGATGTTTTTTAAAAATAAGAAACAGATATAACTCATATCAATTGCCTTTTCAGCATCTCTGGAGACAAATAGGATTTCCCCTATTGACTTATTAAATGATAAATTACAGATTTATTAATATTGAACTGTTGTTATTTTCTTGATATGAAGTTTACT
This sequence comes from Theropithecus gelada, assembly GCF_003255815.1. Classification (NCBI taxonomy): domain Eukaryota; kingdom Metazoa; phylum Chordata; class Mammalia; order Primates; family Cercopithecidae; genus Theropithecus; species Theropithecus gelada. The sequence continues at coordinate 99,850,015 of NC_037670.1, forward strand.
TGTCCATAATTCATTATTTATTTAATGTGATTATTTATCTGACATTTGGGATTCTTCGATAACACTTGTAAGTAAGCCTAGTCTCTAATTTTTCTCTGTTGTATTAGTTTGTCAGATCAACACTATGCTACTTACTTTTAAAAAATGAAGCATTTTTATTTTTCATTCTGTGTGCTTGAAACATTTTTAAAGCATCAAGGATATCTGTCTAAAAATGTTTGATAAAATTCACCTAAGAAGTCATCTGAGTCTGAAAACTTTTAAGGAAAGTAACCATGACCATTTTACTTTTTGCCATCTATGTTGTCTATTAAATTTGTATATATTTTCTTGTATAAGTTTTAGTAATTTATAATCCTCTGTAAATTTATTTACTTATTGCAGGTTTTTTAAAAATTCATTTGCCTAGAGTTGAATCAAGTCATCTCACTGATTTGGTAAATATATTTTGAAACTATAGTCAATCCTCCCTTCTCATACTACCACATTAGTGGAAATATATGTGAACCAAGTAAAGCAAGAACATGATTCCAACATGACAATTTTAGTTAACACAGTGTAAAGCAAATGATTAAAAGAAAATGATAAAAGCAGCCAGAGGGGAAAGAGACATGTACAGGGAAACAAAGAATGACCATAGACTTCACATCCAGAATCCATCCATGCAAGCCAAAAACTGGACACCATTAAAATGTGCACCAACAAGTGAATGGATACACAAATTATGGTACATTTAAACAATGGAAAATTACTCAGGAACAGATTTCTCATGAATGCAATCATGTAGATACATTTCAAAGTCAGAATATTTTCCTTCTTTATGCTAAAAGAAAAAAAGTCAGCCAAGAAAGAATGCATTTGGTGTGATATCACTTATATGGAATTCTAAATAATAAAACTAACAGAAAGCAGATTGGAGGTTGTCTAAGGCCTGAGGTGTGTAGTATGAAAATCAAAGGGCACAGGGAAGTTTTGGGGACAATTGAGATTTTTCTCTGTGTTGACTGTCAAAACTCATAAATTTGTACCCTTGAAATTAATACATTTCACTGTATATAAATTATTTTTTGATAAAGTGGATTTTAAAAATACAACAGGTAGACAGACAAGCCACTAACAGCAGTAAGATCTATAACTTAGCATCTGTGCAGGAGAAAGCATGGGAAGCAACAGAGAATCTGACAAATTTTAGAACCAAAAATTGCTATTAGCCAACAGGTACTCACTGTAAAGAGGCAGCCCAGTTTGAAAATAACTTAAGAAAATGGAACGACCATTGTCCATTCGTGATAAGGGTGACTGCGGAAGACCCACAGTAAAATGTTCTGAAGGGTCTAGAGTAATCTAATCTCTGTGTGTCTCAAAACTATTCTGTCAGGACTGTCTTGCAGAATAGGACCTCATAATGAGGAATAATCAAAACTAGTGGTAACCAAGACTGGGGGATGGAGGGATTAGAGAACTGTTCATCAAAGGATACAATATTTCAGCTAGAAAGGTGAAATAAGTTCAAGAAATGTATTGTGTATCATGGCAACTATGGTTAATAACAATATATTTTATAGTTGAAAATTTCTAAGAGTAGGTTTTGTGTTCTCACCATAAAAAAATAAGTATGTGAGATAATCCATATGCTAAATAAGTTTGATTTAGCCATTCTGCAATGTATACATATATCAAACATAATATTGTACACCACAAATATATATACTTTTCATTTAAAAAATTAGAAAAAAGTAGTAATATTATTGGTATGAAGTTATACGTGTAATGTGGGAATTTTAATAAATGAACAATTGTTGGATACTTTCATCTCTGTGTTCTTAAGAACCAGGATTCTCAGAGTGGAAGAAAAAATAAAAATATAATATAGAAGAGTTTGGGGAAAAGCTTAATCCTCAATTTGAATTGACAATATCAAACTTATGCATAAATTACTTTATCTCTAATTCCTTTATCTCTAAATACATCATATCCTAGCTTTATCTAAGACATTCTAGAAACACTAACAACTTAGTAGCAACTTATTCCAGAGAGTTGTCATAAAATACTATTTCCTATTAAAAGAAACCAGAGCTTCTTGGATACATGGTTGAATCCATGCCTAGGTCAGGAAATACTCTGAATAAGCCTGGAACATTTTGACATACCAGACACCTAGCAAGTTTCCATAGACTACTCTGCTAAAAAAAACTCAGGAGCCAACTTAAATAGATTCCCACTAGCCAAAAAAGGGGGCAATTTGAGTTTGAGTTACAATAAGAATTACAATGGATTGAATATAAAAAAAAAGTTCAGTTCATCAGTTCATAATGACATACGATTTTTTTTAAAACTAGCTACTTTCTCAAGGTGATGACAGGAACTTAATTTATAATGTTGAAAATGGACAAATAAGATAAAAATGTTAAAAACATATACTTCCTTTCCTATATAAAATCACACTATCATAGAAGATGAGGAAGTATATCCTTATAAAAATCATCAAAGTTAATAAATGTAAATGAAATGATAAAAATAAGAATGTCACTATTTTGTCTTTGCCAATTAATTAATGGACTAGATATTGAGAATTAACGGCTGGTAACTCAAAAAGGAAGGACAATCAGGCATTATGGACTTTCCGATGAAAAAACACACTACCATGTATATACAGTCTTTGCAAAGGGATCAAAACTGAGTCTGATTAGATTTCTGAATAAGGTTGCCAATTTCCAAAAAATGTAGAAGGCAGAGGAACCGGTGGAATTGCACCATTAGTCAACAACAAAATCCAGATGCAGGAAACTACAGGTAAAATGTCCCAGGTTCTTCATCAGATAAATTATGAGGAAAAGAAAAGGATAGTGGTAGAATATGAAATAAAAGTAGAACTACCATTTGATCTAGCAATCCCACTACTGGCTATCTACTCAGAGGAAAAGAAGTCATTATATGAAAAAGATACTTGCACATGCATGTTTATAGCAGCACAATTTGCAATTGCAAAAATATGGAACCAGCCCAAATGACCATCGATCAACCACTGGAAAAAGAAACTGTGAGATAGATAGATAGATAGATAGATAGATAGATAGATAGATAGGTGGAATACTACTCAGCCATTAGATAGATAGATAGATAGATAGATAGATAGATAGATAGATAGACAGATAGATAGATAGATAGGTGGAATACTACTCAGCCATAAAAAAGGAATGAATTAATGGCATTCGCAGCAACCTGAATGGAACTGCAGACTTTTATTCTAAGTGAAGTAACTCAGGAATGGAAAGCCAAACATCATATGTTCTCATTCATAAGTAGGAGCTAAGCTATAAGGATGCAAAGGCATAAGAATGATACAATGGACTTTGGGGACTTGGGGGAAAGGATGGGTGGAAGCTGAGGGATAAAAGACTACAAATTGGGTTCAGTGTATACTGCTTGGGTAATGGGTGCACCAAAATTTCACATATCAGCACTAAAGAACTTACTCATGTAACCAAATATCACCTGTTACCCAAAAATCTGTGGAAATTAATACATATTTTATATATATGAAATATAAATAATTTAATATATTATATATAATATATATTATATATATATATATATATAAAAAACTCTGTCTCTCCAAAAGATATCAACTTAAAAGTTGGCCAAGACTACACTACAGATTCTAGAAATTCACATTTGGATAATAAATACACAAAGAAATGCAAAAAAAAGGCCGGGCGCGGTGGTTCAAGCCTGTAATCCCAGCACTTTGGGAGGCCGAGACGGGCGGATAACGATGTCAGGAGATCGACACCATCCTGGCTAACACGGTGAAACCCTGTCTCTACTAAAAAATACAAAAAACTAGCCGGGCGAGGTGGCGGGCACCAGTAGTCCCAGCTACTCCGGAGGCTGAGGCAGGAGAATGGCGTAAACCCGGGAGGCGGAGCTTGCAGTGAGCTGAGATCCGGCCACTGCACTACAGCCCGGGCGACAAAGCGAAACTCCGTCTCAAAAAAAAAAAAAAGAAAAAGAAAAGTAAAGTGGTTACCATAAACTTCAGGATAGTGGTTACACTTTAGGGAAGTAGAGGGCTATAAATGAGATAAGGCACATGTAGGAGATGCTGAAACAGCTTGGCAATGTTCTGTTTCTTAACCTGGGTAGTAATTGTGAGGACAGTTTCCTGGGAGCTTGTTAGAAATGCGGCATCACAGGCCCCAGATCTACTGAAACAGAATCTGTAGTTTAATAAGATCTCCAAGTGGTTCTTATGTGTAATAAAATTTGAGAAGCAGTGTTCCATAGCATCCCCAACAGATTATTATTTAAATACTTCTGGTTACATTAAAGTTAATATTTCCCAAATTGTTTATTCCAAGTCTGCTCATTACTAAACCTTTCTTACATTTAATGAACAGAACACTTTCTTCTTATAAATTTTCTCTATAGAAGTACAGCACAAATTAAGCATTTTCCACATGGTATGCATCTGTATTTCAAAACAGTCTTCTATTCCACAAGCTAGGCATCCTAAGTTGTTCAGTTATTCATTGTATGGACTGGTTTTCAGACCTTTTCACAATCTCATTATATTTTTGTGAATGCACAATATCCTTCCGAAAATGCGGCTATCCAATTGTCTAAGCATGTCTTAGACCCTTGCAATGTTATGTAGGAAGAATTAAATATTCATGAGTATATTGTTATAAAATAACAACTAATATGTATACTTTTCATTTTAGAACAGAAAGAAAAACAAAGGTCCAATGTGACAAAAATAGTAAATGGCAAAACCTGATATTTTTATTGATCATGATCTGCACACTCTATTTTTTGATGGATACTTTTCTGCACCTTTGGATTATGATAGGCTTGGAGATAATTTAAAATTTCCGAATATTTTGCATATGAACTTTTTTCTTTCTTGAGACAGTCTCTCTCTCTGTCCTCTAGGCCGGAGGGCAGTGGTGCTATCTTGGCTCAATGCAACTTCTGCCTCCCAGGTTCAAGCGATTCTCATGCCTCAGCCACCCAAATTGCTGGAATTATAGGCCCACACCACCACATCCAGTTAATTTTTGTATTTTTAATAGAGACAGGGTTTCACCATGTTGGCCAGGATGGTCTTTAACTCCTGACCTCAAGTGATCTGCCTGCCTCAGCCTCCCAAAGTGTTACATATGAACTTCTGTCAAGCTTGGATTATTTTCTTGACATATATGACTGATTTTTATTATTAAAATATAAATTTCTACACTTATTCACACTAAATATCATCTTATTGTGTAAATAAGGTTTTCTTTCTTATCAATATCTAGTCAATCATCATCAATAATGTTGTCAGGTAGGCTGGGCACGGTGGCTCACACCTGTAATCCCAGCACTTTGGGAGGCCGAGGCGGGCGGATCATGAGGTCAGGAGATCAAGACCATCCTGGCTAACACGGTGAAACCCCGTCTCTACTAAAAATGCAAAAAATTAGCCGGGCGCAGCAGCAGGCGCCTGTAGTCCCAGCTACTCGGGAGGCTGAGGCAGGAGAATGGCGTGAACCCAGGAGACGGAGCTTGCAGTGAGCCGAGATCATGCCACTGCACTCCAGCCTGGGTGACTGAGCGAGACTCCGTCTCGGAAAAAAAATAAATAAAAATAAATAATGTTGTCAGGGAAAATCCTACCTTTGTACTTTTTGAAATTTTATGCTGGAAGTTTGGAATATAAACTTAGGACAATGTTTAGAAACCAGGCGTTAGCAGAGATCAGTAGAATAGCACATGAAATACATTATTTGTTTATTGTTACATTATAGCAAATGTACTCCACCTTTTTATTGAATAGCCAGCTTTTTAGTTATATCTTGTTTCTAATAAATAAAGTCTTCTATGTATTACCTCCACTTTTATCTAAAATTCAATAGAGGTGGGTGAGGAACTGATGGCAGGTGGAGCAAAAAGTAAACTTACTAGTTCAGGGAAGGGCATCTCATTTATTGAATAATTACTGTGTGTCAGACACTACAGATACCAAGACTAATGTAGTTCTTCTGTTAAAGAGCTCACAGCCGAGCTAATAGGGAAGCCACACATGTTTACGAGTTAAGAGTACTATTCAATGTTCAAAATGCAATTGTGGTACAGAAGGGATAGCTCATTTAGCCTGGAGGATCAAAGTCGTGGCAACTATTAACAAGCAGTGAAAGTATAGTTTTTCCTTGAGACTATGACCTACTTTGGAATAAAACAGGAATTTGGCTACAACCACACAGAAGAGTGCAAAGCACCCAGGATGAATTAAATTTGAATCTGACTCTGTCACTTTTTTTTTTTTTGAGACGGAGTTTTGTTCTTGTTGCCCAGGCTGGAGTGCAAAGGCATGATCTCGGCTCACCACAACTTCTGTCTCCCAGGTTCAAGTGATTTTCCTATCTCAGCCTCCCGAGTAGCTGTGATTACAGGCGTGTGCCACCATGTCTGGCTAATTTTGTATTTTTAGTAGAGACAGGGTTTCTCCACGGTGGTCAGGCTGGTCTCGACTCCCGACCTCAGGTGATCCACCCGCCTCGGCCTCCTAAAGTGCTGGGATTACATGCATGAGCCACCACGCCTAGCCTACTCTGCCACTTTCGAGCTTTAGGATTTAGGGCATAATTTGAGTTCCCTCATCGGCAAAACAGAGATAATAATGCCTAGAATGTTGGGTTGTGGGAAATTAGACTTAATGCACCCAGTATGTTATTTGACACATGGTAGATATTTAAAACAACAATCGATATTGCTACTAAAGATAATAAACAAATGAACAAGCAAAAAAAGAAGAAGGAATGAGGGAATTAGCCTGAGACAGGTAATAATTTTGAAATTAAAGGCTTTATAAAAGTCTTACAGATCAGCTTTTCTTTCAGGGATGACTTATACTGGAGTTATAATTTAAATGCCCACTTTGTGATAATAAAGACACAGCACTTACTCTTAACCAGCCATTCAGACTTATTTAGAAAAGAATTTAGGATGGTGAGAAGGGGGTGAGAAGAGGTTAGGACATAGCTAGGCTAAGCTGCAATTGGGGTCTCTCAGGTGGACAACAGAACCTCAGGGAGGTCACAGGAAATCTGGCTGTTTCAATTCAAGCCCATCTGTGTTCACAAATTGCTCCTCTCCAAGTAAGCACTTTGCCCTGGGCCATCACACAATGGAAATTAGATTATTAAGAATGTAGGCTACTCAAATAACAAAAATAGCTGGCATTCTAAATCAGCTTTGTATTCACCTCAATTAAATAAAAGCCAAGCATTTGCGTCAGCCAAAGGTTTGGTTGAGAAACACTGCTGCAATTTTCTACATTGCTGGTCCAATGTGAGCTGAGCACTCCAATGTCTTAATAAACTTCCATCCTGACATGCTGATAGTCTCTCCGATAAATATAAATTAAAATGTGTATAAAGAAAGTAAAGTTTTAGAGAAGGAACCTCATACAGGCTGTTTTTGCTTAGCTCAGGCATTTATGAAAATAATGACAATTCAAGCAAAAAGATCAAAGACAAATCGCCTGGTGGTTGTCAGCCTTCAGGAGAATGCTGAAAATACTGCAAACTTCAAGAATGCTGAAAACAGAAACAGTTGTTTAGGTTGATTTCAAATTATACTAATAAGCCAAATAAAAGAAAAATCATCTCTCACCCTCATTAATTCCCATAGTCATTAATTTAAACTTGCATGCCCCCTTACTACTTGCTTAGATTTTTTTACAGTACATCTCCTTGTATATAGGTCAGACTAAGTCTTATAAAATGTGAGAGAGAAACAGAATTCACAACCCATAGCATTTTAAAAAGCAACTGCATAATGACCTCAGTTTTTAAAAATGAGATAAATATCAAGAGATTCATTAGATTAAGGTCATTGTGAAGATTAACCTGAAAGAAGAAGAGTTTTATATTTTTCCTTGGTGGATAGAGACCAAAATACGTATCATTCTTTATAAGTTTTCACAAAATAGAGCTTTTCAAGACTGAAAAAATAATAAACTTTCACTATTTCTTAATGTTTAGCTTTTCTTAAAATAATGCCTAAAAATGTCTTAAAATATTCCAGGAATATTTTACTACTCTTATTATATTATGTTTTCATTGTTAAATATAAATGGCAAAAACAATATTAATTATGAATCTTTCTAAACAGCTATACAAAAACTGGCAAGCAAACAAACAAAAAATAATTAAGTTATTCACCATGCAGAGGTGATGATTTGGGGTTCACATTTCCAAATTTTAGATATTTTTTGTTATTGTCAACACAACTACATATGTGTCTTATTTTCAAAAATGAACCATACAACAGAGGAACATGTTAAACAATATGGGGGGGTACAGTTCTCAATATTTAGACGGTAGGAGATGCTAAAGGAAAAGCAACCTGGTTTCCTTCAACAATAACATCATAAAAAAATTGCAAAGCAGAGAAAGAGAGAGATTATCTTTTGATGCATAGCAAATCACTTAAATTTATGGAATAAAATAATAATCAATAATAACGGTTTTAGGGGTTGATGGGTTCAATTCAGTGGTTCTAACTTGGGGTCTCTGATGCTTTTGCAGTAGGACAGTGGTTGGGGCTAAATAAATAAGACATAGGTTTTTTTTAAGTGAATAATTGATTAAGCTTCACTAAACAAAAGAGAAACTCTTTCTTTCTTTACCCTTAAGAAACAAAACCTGAAAAACAGAAACAACTAGTGGTTCTTTCTTGATGCATAAAGATGCTTATGCATAAAGATGCTTCACCTCTATACAACAAGGAGAATATATGCAAAGTCAGATTCCCTCTATTCAAAAGTTATTTGTCAGGACAGACTCTCTGTTTTAATCCCGTTATTGAGAGTCTTTACTTCTCTGCATTGAGTACCGCAAGCAAAAGTGCACTCTGCAGTTCTAAGGCAGTGAAGCAGATCTCTGACTGCAGAAAGGATGATACAAGGCACTCCTTACCCTATTCTATAGGGAAGCATATTGGCTCAGTATGTCTTATCCTGTCTTCAAAACCATAGCCAGGGCCACTTGCTGCTGGTTAGAAGAGCTTGCAGTTTTCCCAAGGTCATGAGTTCTAAAGTAACTAATTCCTGGATAACATTTAATAAAGTCCAGTTGAGTTATTTCTCAGTTCTGACCCTTTGCCCAGCTGGCTGGCAGAATCTAGTACAGTAAATCCTCATTTAATGTCATTGATAGGGTCTTAGAAACCACAATTTTAAGCAAAATGACACCTCAAATAATGTCGTTTTATTCAACATTGTTTCATTATATGTTAATGAGAAGGAAAAAAAGTGATTTTCCTATACATCATTTTGCTTAAGGTTGCCATTTCCAATAAGTTATTAATGATATTAAGTGATGACTTAGTCCAGCTTTTAAAGTGGACAGACCCACAGGGAGAAAAGTTGAAAGCTTCATAGAGATGGTCCTTTGAGAGCTAAGTATCAGAGAACGAAGGCAATGAGACCATATGATTGAGAATTATGAGGAACTTTGAATATATGATTTTGTGTCCAAAATCCCTATGCATGGAAAACCAAAAATTGAATCTTTTTTACTATACACATGAGTAATTACATTGTTATACAGGGGAGGAGTAAACAATAAGAACAGAGATGGTAAGAGAAGGCAACATTCTTTTGGTTACAGTGAAAGTTATTGAAGCCAGTGAAATAAACCCTCCAAGTTTCTATTGGGAAAGTTATGTCCAGAGTTGGTTTCACTATAGGCAAAAGAGTGATGACAAGGAAATATGAAGAGATTCACTATCTAGAGAATGCTACTCAGTAACAGAAGGCTCAAGGGAGTAAAATCCATACATTAGTAGCAAACCCTAGGGACAGTGATTGTAATATTAGGTGTAATGAGGTAGGGCCAATGACTGAGCCTACTTTGATCACCTCTTCACATGAAATTATTTAACACAGAACAATAGTCCATTGATATTTACTTTTGTTTTGGCATGAACATAAAACTTTATGCAAATACTGATTTCAGATTTCTATCTTTCCCTGAATACTGATTTGTGAATGCCAGCTTAGCTTTATCAGACAAAGTCACAGAGTTCCTTAAATATTCAGACTTCTAGGTCTCAACTCTAGAGATTCTGATTCAGTAGGTCGGGTTTAGGGTGTGCAAATCTGTATGTACAAATTCCCTGGATACCACTAATGTATAACTAAACTTCAAAACTGACAGCATGTTTAGCAAGGCACTAATTGACTAGAAAATATCCATTGAATACAAATTTAGTATGGATGATAGTTTAAGAAATCATCAGACTATGTATCTGTAATCTACATGTTTAATCCTAATAGCATAACCCATTAGATTATAAACACCATGAGATCAGGGATGATGTCCATCTGATTCACTGTTTTCTCCTAAGTAATTGGCATTGGTTAAGTCGAAGGCAAGGAGTATTTGATGAATAAATAAACAAATAATTCACTTGTTAAATAATGTTTAATTTCCAAATAACCTTGTGTTGCCAAAAAAGGCAAATCAAAAACTTGTATTTTTTCATTTATCAACTTCTTTTATCAACTCACAAAGTAACAAAAATGTATTGAAAGCTTATTGAATGATAGATATAATGATGGAATATTTGTATACCCTATGGTTATACAGTGCCTCTTTCTAATGAAAAAATAAAACCTTTTGAATCTCCAAAATGAGAGTCATTCTTTGAGTACCTGAATGCCTCTGTTTTCTGCAATGGTGATTATTATGCAGCTGTGAGTCACTACAATAAAACCCTAGACAAAATTTCATACTCTCTGTGACTTTTTTAGCTGAGGTCTTGAATCTGGTTCATTTTCCCAATGATCTGTGTAGCGCTGAATGCCCATTTTCCCCTAACAGTCAGAAAATTTCAACAAATTCTTTCAGAAGCAAACCTTTCAAATCTATGACCTCTTGACCAAAAGACATTCTCTACCAGTTTTTTTATTTACTAAACAAAGGATTTTTTAAAAACCAACACATAACACACATGCACACCTATACAATATTTTCCTAGACATGCACATGGAAGGTATTACATCAAGACTGAAAAAGATAGCTAGGGAAGGTTGGCTTAGGTAATCAGAGTAACTATGCAATTATAAATGACAGATACAGTCAAACCAGAAACAAATTTCAATCTATTTCCTATCTCTGCAGTATTACCATGGCAGAGTGTTAGAATAGACCTGGCATCCTATTTCCTTGGAAGCAAGATGAACCATTTCCTCATTGCCTTCATAGAAAATCCCATCAGAAAAACATCTGTCTCTAAAATTTCAGTATTTTCTGCAGTTCTCTAAGCCATTTTTTATATCAAGCTATATTATTTGAGACAGTTGTGTTTATCATTTCAGGAATGTTGTGAGTCTCATACCCCTGGCTCAGAGCAGCAGGGCATAACTGGATTTGAATTTTTACATATTCAAAGGGGTCCTAAATGGTGGGCATAAGGGGTAGTAATATTGTGAATAAATAGAACCAAATTGGTATGCCTTTTATGTGTGCATTGTTTTGTGAGAATCCAAGCATTTTCATTTTTCATTATCTAATTATGGCAACAGTGAAAAGAATATATTCCGGCCAGTTCACATCCTTAATAAGTTATAGTCTGTTTTAGTTTATTTAAGGAGGGTGGTGGTCTTAGAAAAGTACTCCACAAAAATGAGATTTATTAAGATTATAGTTTTAGAAATTTATGTAGAAGGAGACCTCAATATACCAGGTCAAATACCCAACAGAACTTAGAGTTTGTTTGAAATAGAAGATAACAGTAAAAGGCATTTCCTGCATTATTTCAATTAAACCCTTCATTTTCTTGAAGGTTAATAATTTCAAGAATATTCAGAGTGGTTGCCTCACTTCAATTTAGTTAATTAAATTATATTAATCTTGGTTGATTGTATCATACAACACATGATTGTATAATCATCCATTATGTGGTAATCTGGCATAACCCGTGCCAAGGAGCTGACATAACAAATTGCAAATTTTATTTTATCTGGTTTATTTATTAAGTTTAGTTTGTTGACTAAGCTACTTGAATCAAACATTAAAAAGAGAACAACTTTCTGATTCTTAAAGTAAGTGTTTATCAGAGATCAAAGAAAATTGTGACTCATTCCCAGGTGTGCTGGATTCACTTCATCTTCAGTGGGGCATTATGTAATTTTTTTACAATAATCTATGAATACTGAACCAGTGAGTGGCCTCTCTTAAATGGCATGGCACTCATGGCAACATGCTCTGAAAAACACTAACCTTATTAAAAAGTGATGAACAGATATGTCAGTTTATAAATGTCATGCCGATTTCAACTCCCCATGCTTAAATAGGTTTTAAGCAAGGAAACCCACAACTTGGATTGTAAAGTAGCTATCTATTCATAATTCCTTGCAATAGCTGAGATAAATTTAGGTCAGAATTCTAGATATTTATGAGACTAATGTAAATATAAAATGTACCTCAAAAAGTTTCAGACCTACCAGGGTAGGTTAAAGACCTGCTTGAAATTTTCTAGAGTTTGTTGTTTAAATGACACAGCAGTAAAATGAAATTTTCAACACTATATGGCATAGGTTTTCATACTATAATGGGTGTTAGACCTAATTAGATACATAATTTAAAATATAATGGAATGCCAAGCAAAGTATAGGATATCTACGACAGATTTCTCGCAAATACATTTCACCTTAGTCTTTAATAGAAAGAACATATATCAAGGAAGGAAAAGTGAGTTAGAATCCAAGCAGATCAATGTAATCTGCACTTGAGAACAGTCAGTGAATGAGATGATTCGTTGGCCACTTACACTCTATCTAACCCAGAAAGCTTCCTGAAAGTGAATTTCTCATGGTAGCAGTGGGGATGAGAGATATGCTGAAGACTTTAACAGATGTGCTATGTGGAAATCAAAGATGTTTAATTAAAACTTAAAAAGACCCTTTTTGGGGAATTCAAATAATATTTTCTAAAAGCAAATTGTGAAGTTATTTTGTCTAACCAAAAATGCCTCCAACTAGAGGCAATAAGCCCATTGCCATTCCGAATGATGCACAGTTCTGTAATCAACAGAGCAACCAGAGGACCCATTTAAAACACAAGTCACATCATGTACCTTCTCTACTCCAAATTATCCACTAGCTTCCCTTATTCAGAGTGCGACAGGATCTTTCCCTCCTCACTGACTGCTGGCCTTTATTGCCTGCTCTTCTCTACTTTCCTCTCTGCTGCCAAGCTGGCCTCCTTGTTCCTCCTGCAACATGGGAAGCAGGAGCAGGGCATTCATTTTCCTGACATCCACATCTCCTTGAGGTTTTGCCCACCTTCTCTTTTGAAATTATGATCCTCTGGCCTTCCCCATTTACAATTCCTACTTCACTTCCTTGCTTTATTTTCCTCTACAGCAATTATTTTCCATAGATAGAATATGCCATATATTTTGCTTCCTCGAACTATGTCAGCTAGGTAAGGGCAGAGGTTTAATCTATTTAGTCACTGCTGTGTCCTCTGCCTCTAGAATAATTCTGGGCAAACAATACGTGCCCAATAAATATTTGAGATATAAATAAATTAATGACAACCACAAATCCCCAAAACTCTGGGAATATTAGCACATAAACTATGTTTTGCAAATTCCCAACTGTCTCCTTTTTTACTTAAGCTTCAGCTCTTGCCAGCATCCTCCGACACCATGTCATGAAAACTGCATGTGGGAGGTTGATCTCATCTCTTCTACCTGCCATTCGTGTAAATCCTAATTTTTAAAATCCTGATAAAGATACATCTCCTCTTGGAAAGTAACTTCTCCAAAAATAACTGTCAAAACTTGCAAAATATTAAGTAGTCCTCCAGGCATAGCACTCCTTAGAGATATAATATTTAAGAGACAGAATATGTCTCCTTGAGCAGTTTTCGCCCTGTAAAATGTTTACACCCAATAATTTCCTATGAATTTCTCTAGTGATTATTACCTGTATCAACAATTTGGCTCGTGCGCATTTACATGTATCTTCATTAATCAGTTTCTTCTTTCGTTCACTTAGCAAGTACTTATGAAGTCCCTATCACATGTCTGGCATTGTTCTAGCTGCTGAGGATACAGACACAAATCAAATGTACAATGTTCTTCCCCTCAAAGAACTCACAGACTAGTGGCCAAAGACAGCTGGTAATAAATTAGTACATCAGATGCATAAGTTGTATAGGTATGTATAAATTGATAAGTGCCATAGAGAAAAATAAAAATAGGGTAAGTGGAATGAGGTGTATCTGCATATTTTATATTATAGAGTCAAAAGAGCCCCTACTAATTACTTGATATTTGAGTAGAACCCTGAGGGAAGTGAGGGAGTGAGGTATGGTGATGTCTTGAAAGGAGAAACCCGAGAGGAGAAACAGCAAATGCAATCTCCCCTCCCCCGCCAAGAAAAAAAAGCCTCAGAGGCAAGTGTGGGCAATGTCTTATGGATGTCAGTGTGGGTGAGGCAAGGTGATGGAAGTAGGGAGGGAACTAGGACAGTGGGGGACAAGATCATGGTAGGTCTTGGGGGTACTGATGTCTCCATCCTGCCTCCCCAACTCCCAGATGAAGTTTCTTGAGTAGAGAACTGTCTTATATATGTACTTTACATCTTCCACGGAATGTGCTACACGATCTTGCACAGAGGATATTCAACATTAACTGTGAGTAGAAATTACCGTTTGTATACACACACAAAAATAGCTGCAAATACCCTGATGCTCCTCAAATGAGAACAATTTACCCATGGAAACATGAAATAAATTCCAAACTTATTGAATTATCCTACCTGTACAAATGTATACAGTTCAGGCCAGAAATAAAAACTTTCCTAAAATTTATGGCCTCTCTCTCTCTCCCCTTTCCCTATAGCCCCAGAAATTACTGAATCATTCTAAATCTTTTATTACTATGCTTAGTCATTTTTTAAAACTTCTCAATTAATCTTTATAATTTCAGAGTTTTTTTCAACAATTAAAATGTTTTTAATTGAAATGTTTTTAACTGAATTTTTTTCAACAATTAAAATCCTTCCGCTCCCTATGCTTTTCCTTCTTTAGATGTGCCATTTGCACTTTCAAGCTGTCCTGCTGCTCAAATGTTAATATGCAATCAGTCATTCACTAAGTAGATATGGATGTTGGACATTGAGAATGCAAAGGCAGGGTACCATATAGCATTTGAGATTCAAACACAGATGTTGAAATTGGAAAGTCAGACCTGGTTTAGAATCTCTCTGCTAGCAGGAAGATCACATTTATAAAACAAGAATGAGAATAGTAAGTAACTCATAGACCTCTTGCAAGGTTTAAGTGAGATAATTCATGTAAAGTGCTTATCATAAGCTTGTAACATAGTGGAAGTTCCATAAACATTAAATATAAATAGTATATTAAATATTACTCGTATAAATATGAATATTAAAGATGACAATTTCAAACTTTCTCTCCATGCCTACTCTTTCTCCTGAGCTTTGTTACCAGGCATATCTCTACCTGAATGTCATTCCAGTGACTACCATCAATGAATCCAGAACAGAAATTTCATCATCACATTTTTACAGTTTCTGCCTTGTAATAGTATTTTGACAATTGTCCCTATATCTGCAAACCCAAACGTAGCACAAAAACAGCTTTCTTTTTTTTTTTTGAGACGGAGTCTCGCTCTGTCACCCAGGCTGGAGTGCAGTGACCGGATCTCAGCTCACTGAAAGCTCCGCCTCCCGGATTCACGCCATTCTCCTGCCTCAGCCTCCCGAGTAGCTGGGACTACAGGCGCCCGCCACCTCGCCTGGCTAGTTTTTTGTAGTTTTTAGTAGAGACGGGGTTTCACCGTGTTAGCCAGGATGGTCTCGATCTCCTGACCTCGTGATCCACCGGTCTCGGCCTCCCAAAGTGCTGGGATTACAGGCTTGAGCCACCGCGCCCGGCCAAAAACAGCTTTCTAAATGATCTGTCTGCCTCAGATCTTCCTCTCCTCCAAAAAATAAAGGGCATTATCTAACATTAATATTAGTAGCCATTAGTATTATATGTTGCATGAATGAATCAATGGATAAAGAAAAAAGGCAATGCGATGTGTTAGAAATTCAGGCTGGTGTGTTCATTGGGTTCTTAATTATTAAATGATGTACTTTTTTTTCTCTTTCTCTCTCTCTCTCTCTCTCTCTCTCTGGTTTCTCTGACGGGGAAGCTCTTAGAACAAACTCCAAGGCGAGTCTGCCGCCAGCTTACCTAGAGTGAAAGTGATTAGCTGCCTTAGGCAGATCATATGGCTAAAGCTAGGCATGTGGGACAACGATAAGCAAATAATCTTTCCATGAGTAAAATGGGAAGTTTTTCTCTCCTCTCTCCTTTAAGCACTTTTCCTTTCCTTTATTAGCTGCACCTAAAACTATGGTTAAGCGTTTTGCTCTGCATCTTGCCCTATTTATTCAGGAATCTTATGAATAGTATGCTTTGCAAATCTGTGATTTTAAAAGCTAAAATACCCATGTTCAATTCAATTGTTTCAGAAACCTCAAGTAACAAGCACACTCTGATATAATTTCAAAACATTTTTTAAATCAGAAGATCCTAAAGTGTTTATCTATACCTACAGAATTAAAATAGTGTTTTAATTATTAGAGTAACTGCACTGGTCTTTTTTACCTAGTAGTGAATAAACATAAACTAATTGGTACATATGATATTTCAGTGTGACAATAATGCACATTAATTTTCCTTTAGTGTTTTTATTTGGCTTTTTCAGTTTAGCCAAACGAACGCTAATATCAAAACAAATACCTTGAGAAAGTCTTGAGAACTGTGTTGCTTCAAAATAAATTTTTAACAATTCAAGTAAGAGTTTTTACATGCTTAATAAAATTATAAATTAACTGATTATTCCACTGTGCTTCTCTGGGTTTGAATATAGTAAGCAACATGGAAATGGCTTTATCACCATAATTTCTTCATTACCATATGTTATGAATGCAAGTTTTCTTTTTAAAAATAGATAACTTAAACCGCATAGTTACATGTAACTATTATTTTAGCTGGTAACCGAGAACATTACCAATAATATGTCAGAATTTTATTAATAGACTCCCTTGTCCTTTGAAGTAAAAATGTATAAACTGCTTACTCCAAGAATTGTGGACTTTCCAGTCCCTTAGCTGTGATTCTTTCTTTTGTTTGTTTTCTGCTTACAGTGCCTGTCTGGTGCCCTATTATTCTGCAAGGCATAGTGCATGGAATTTAAAATCCAGAAACTTTTTTTCAACTAGACAAGCTTTCCCTTTCAAGAAGTCACTTAGAAGAAGATATTGGTCCTAAGGAAATGCCTTAATATGGGGAATAGTAATCACTTTCTCGATCTTTCTTACATATAAAATATTTCTTGCCAATTCTATGAGAATGAATTTTTTTCTTGGAAAAGCACTCATTTCTAATCAAGAATAACATAGCAGAGGTTTTGGCTGTTGAATGTTTGTTAATTAATTTTGTTTCATTTTCTTTTTAAGTATGTTCTCAGGTTTCTTTGGTGTGAGATTCTCAAAACATAAGATAGGATCCCAGCAAACAACTTTAATCTTCTCTCTGTTCTTTTCTCTCTCCACATCTCATCTCCTTTCTCCAAACACAGATGTCAGAAAAGTTAGAGAAAATGTGAAGTGTAGAGGTAAAACTCTAAGGTGACAGGATCAAGTATTGGGCTGTACAATTTTTCTTAAAAATTTTTATCACAGTGGAGCATTCTAAAGTTCTGTAGGGAGATTAAATATACCACAGGGCATTGAATGGTCCATGCTGAAGCGAACTATTACAAAGCTTGAAATTTGTTACTTTACAGCTTTCACATGAACATGGATTTTGTATTCTACATTCTGCACTACAGTTTATATAAATGCAGGTACATGAATAGATGTATAAATAGACATACACACAATAACTGATCAGTTTTCAACTTTTCATTATAATGGCTCTTGAAAAGTTACACTATGGTTTTTTGGGTATTTTCGTTTGTTTGGTTGGTTGGTTGGCTGGTTGGTAGGTTTTTTTGTTTCAGACAGAGTCTTCTTCTGTTGCCCAGGATGGAGTTCAGTGGCACAATCTCGGCTCACTGCCACCTCCACCTCCCGGGTTCAAGCGATTCTCCTGCCTCAGCCTCCCAAGTAGCTGGGACTACAGGTGGACGCCACCACGCCTGACTAATTTTTGTATTTTTAGTAGAGACAGGGTTTTACCATACTGGCAATGCTGGTCTCGAACTCCTGACCTTGTGATCCACCCACCTCGACCTCCCAAAGTGCTGGGATTACAGGCATGAGCCACCATGCCCAGTCCCATGTTTTACATAATTATTTCTTTGACATTCTCCCTGTGTAATGACTCTTCACCCAAAGCACAATAAATATGTAACAGTGCTATGTCAGGGATTCAACTTCTTCCTGGTTTAGTCTTGGAAGAGGGTAAGTGTCCAGGAAATTATCCATTTCTTCTAGGTTTTCTAGTTTATTTGCGTAGAGGTGTTTATAGTATTCTCTGATGGTAGTTTGTATTTCTGTGGGATCGGTGGTGATATCCCCTTTATCATTTTTTATCGCGTCTATTTTATTCTTCACTCTTTTCTTCTTTATTAGTCTTGCTAGTGGTCTATGAATTTTGTTGATCTTTTCAAAAAACCAGCTCCTAGATTCATTGATTTTTTGGAGGGTTTTTGGTGTCTCTATCTCCTTCAGTTCTGCTCTGATCTTAGTTATTTCTTGCCTTCTGCTAGCTTTTGAATGTGTTTGCTCTTGCTTCTCTAGTTCTCTTAATTGTGATGTTAGGGTGTCAATTTTAGATCTTTTCTGCTTTCTCTTATGGGCATTTAGTGCTATAAATTTCCCTCTACACACTGCTTTAAATGCGTCCCAGAGATTCTCGTATGTTGTATCTTTGTTCTCATTGGTTTCAAAGAACATCTTTATTTCTGCCTTCATTTCGTTATGTACCCAGTAGTCAGCAGCAGCAGGTTGTTCAGTTTCCATATAATTGAGCGGTTTTGATTGAGTTTCTTAGTTCTGAGTTCTAGTTTGATTGCACTGTGGTCTGAGAGACAGTTTGTTACAATTTCTGTTCTTTTACATTTGCTGAGGAGTGCTTTACTTCCAACTATGTGGTCAATTTTGGAATAAGTGCGATGTGGTGCTGAGAAGAATGTATATTCTGTTTATTTGGGGTGGAGAGTTCTGTAGATATCTATTAGGTCCGCTTGGTGCAGAGTTGAGTTCAATTTCTGGATATCCTTGTTAACTTTCTGTCTCGTTGATCTGTCTAATGTTGACAGTGGGGTGTTGAAGTCTCCCATTATTATTGTATGGGAGTCTAAGTTTCTTTGTAATCTCTAAGGACTTGCTTTATGAATCTGGGTGCTCCTGTATTTGGTGCATATATATTTAGGATAGTTAGCTCTTCTTGATGAATTGATCCCTTTATGATTATGTATTGGCCTTCTTTGTCTCTTTTGATCTTTGATGGTTTAAAGTCTGTTTTATCAGACACTAGGATTGCAGCCCCTGCTTTTTTTGTTTTCCATTTGCTTGGTAGATCTTCCTCCATCCCTTTATTTTGAGCCTATGGGGGTTGTTTGTTTTTTTCTTGTAAATTTGATTGAGTTCTTTAGAGGTTCTGGATATTAGCCCTTTGTCAGATGAGTAGATTGAAAAAATTTTCTCCCATTCTGTAGGTTGCCTGTTCACTCTGATGGTAGTTTCTTTTACTGTGTAGAAGCTCTTTAGTTTAATTAGATCCCATCTGTCAATTTTGGCTTTTGTTGCTGTTGCTTTTGGTGTTTTAGACATGAAGTCCTTGCCCATGCCTATGTCCTGAATGGTATTACCTAGGTTTTCTTCTAGCATTTTTATGGTTTTAGGTCTAACATTTAAGTCTTTAATCCATCTTGAATTAATTTTTGTATAAGGGAGTAAGGAAAGGATCCAGTTTCAGCTTTCTACAGTTTTCCCAGCACCATTTATAAAATAGGGAATCCTTTCCCCATTTCTTGTTTTTCTCAGGTTTGTCAAAGATCAGATGGCTGTAGATGTGTGGTATTATTTCTGAGGGCTCTGTTCTGTTCCATTGGTCTATATCACTGTTTTGGTACCAGTACCATGCTGTTTTGGTTACTGTAGCCTTGTAGTATACTTTGAAGTCAGGTAGCGTGATGCCTCCAGCTTTGTTCTTTTGGCTTAGGATTGTCTTGGCAATGTGGGGTCTTTTTTGGTTCCATATGAACTTTAAAGCAGTTTTTTTCCAATTCTGTGAAGAAAGTTATTGGTAGCTTAATGGGAATGGCATTGAATCTATAAATTACCTTGGGCAGTATGGACATTTTCACAATATTGATTCTTCCTCTCCATGAGCAAGGTGTGTTCTTCCATTTGTTTGTGTCCTCTTTTATTTCACTGAGCAGTGGTTTGTAGTTCTCCTTGAAGAGGTCCTTTACATCTCTTGTAAGTTGGATTCCCAGGTATTTTATTCTCTTTGAAGCTATTGTGAATGGGAGTTCATGCATGATTTGGCTCTCTGTTTGTCTGTTACTGGTGTATAAGAATGCTTGTGATTTTTGCACATTGATTTTGTATTCTGAGACTTTGCTGAAGTTGCTTATCAGCTTAAGGAGATTCTGGGCTCAGACGATGGAGTTTTCTAAATATACAATCATGTCATCTGCAAACAGGGACAATTTGACTTCTTCTTTTCCTAACTGAATACCCTTTATTTCTTTCTCTTGTCTGATTGCCCTAGCCAGAACTTCCAACACTGTGTTGAATAGGAGTGGTGAGACAGGGCATCCCTGTCTTGTGCCAGTTTTCAAAGGGAATGCTTCCAGTTTTTGCCCATTCAGTATGATATTGGCTGTGAGTTTGTCATAAATAGCTCTTATTATTTTGAGATACATTCCATCAATACCGAATTTACTGAGAGTTTTTAGCATGAAGGCTGTTGAGTTTTGTCAAAGGCCTCTTCTGCATCTATTGAGATAATCATGTGGTTTTTGTCTTTGGTTCTGTTTAGATACTGGATTATGTTTATTGATTTGCGTATGTTGAACCAGCCTTGCATCCCAGGGATAAAGCCCACTTGATCATGGTGGATAAGCTTTTTGATGTGCTGCTGGATTCGGTTTGCCAGCATTTTATTGAGGATTTTTGCATCAATGTTCATCAGGGATATTGGTCTAAAATTCTCTTTTTTTGTTGTATCTCTGTCGGGCTTTGGTATCAGGATGATACCAAATGAGTTAAATGTAAAATGAGTTAGGGAGGATTCCCTCTTTTTCTACTGCTTGGAATACTTTCAGAAGGAATGGTACCAATTCCTCCTTGTACCTCTGGTAGAATTCGGCTGTCAATCCGTCTGGTCCTGGACTTTTTTGGTTGGTAGGCTATTAATTATTGCCTCAATTTCAGAGCCTGCTATTGGTCTATTCAGAATCTATAAAGAACTCAATCAAATTTATAAGAAAAAAAAACAACCCCATCAAAAAGTGGGCAAAGGACATGAACAGACATTTCTCAAAAGAAAACATTCACACAGCCAACAGACACATGAAAAAATGCTCATCATCACTTGCCATCAGAGAAATGCAAATCAAAACTACAATGAGATACCATCTCACACCAGTCAGAATGGCAATCATTAAAAAATCAGGAAACAACAGGTGCTGGAGAGGATGTGGAGAAATACAAACACTTTTACACTGCTGGTGGGACTGTAAACTAGTTCAACCATTGTGGAAAACAGTGTGGCGATTCCTCAGGATCTAGAACTAGAAATACCATTTGACCCAGCCATCCCATTACTGGGGATATACCCAAAGGATTATAAGTCATGCTGCTATAAAGACACATGCACATGTATGTTTATTGTGGCACTATTCACAATAGCAAAGACTTGAAATCAACCCAAATGTCCATCAGTGACAGACTGGATTAAGAAAATGTGGCACATATACACCATGGAATACTATGAAGCTATAAAAAAGGATGAGTTCGTGTCCATTGTAGGGACATGGATGCAGCTGGAAACCATCATTCTCAGCAAACTATCACAAGAACAGAAAACCAAATACTGCACGTTCTCACTCATAGGGGGAAATTGAACAATGAGATCACTTCGACACAGGAAGGGGAACATCACACACCAGGTCCTATTGTGGGGAGCGGGTAGGAGGGAGGGATAGCATTAGGAGATATACCGTAAATGACGAGTTAATGGGTGCAGCACACCAACATGTCACATGTATACATATGTAACAAATCTGTACGTTGTGCACATGCACCCTAGAACTTAAAGTATAATGAAGAAAAAAAAAAGAAACACTGAAAAAAAAAAAAAGAGTGCTGTGTCTACAATATTGATTGAGGCAAACACACTCTATTTGCTGGTCACTGTGGATTCTAAGCAAAGAATATCACAAAAAAATAAAAATTATGCCCTATTTTTGAATGAACCAAAAATTCTCTTCTTTGAGTACGTGCACCAAACAGGAATAATAGTGGTATAAAAGTGGATACATATACCAATGGTACAGAAATAAAGCCAAACTTAAAACAAACTGATCTTTCACAAAGCAAACAACAACATAAACTGGGAAAAGGACACCTTATTCAATAAACGGTTCTGGGGAAACTGAATACCTACATGTAGAAGAATAAAACTGGATCTCTATCTCTAACCTCATATAAAAATCAACTTACGGTGGATTAAGACTTAAATATATGACTTGAAGCCATAAAAATTCTAGAAGAAAATTTAGGAAAAACTCTTTCAGACATTGGCTTAGGCAAAGAATGTAGGACTAAGACCTCCAATGTAAATGCAACCAAAATATAAATAAATAAATGGAACCTAATTAAACTAAAAAGCTTCTGCACAGCAAAAGAATAATCAGCAGAGCTGGGCGCGGTGGCCCACGCCTGTAATCCCAGCACTTTGGGAGGCCGAGGCGGGCGGATCATGAGGTCAGGAGTTCAAGACCATCCTGGTTAGCATGGTGAAACCCTCTCTCTACTAAAAATACAAAAAATTAGCCAGGTGTGTTGGCGGGCATCTGTAGTCCCAGCTACTCGGGAGGCTGAGGCAGGAGAATGGGGTGAACCCGGAGGCAGAGGTTGCAGTGAGCGGAGATCGTGCCACTGCACTCCAGCCTGGGCGACAGAGTGAGACTCCATCTCAAAAAAAAAGAAGAAAAGAAGAAGAAGAAGAAGGAGGAGGAGGAGGAGGAGGAGGAGGAGGAAGAGGAGGAGGTGGAGGAGGAGGAGGAGGAGAAGGAGGAGAAGGAGGAGAAGAAGAAGGAGAAGGAGAAGGAGAAGGAGAAGGAGAAGAATCAGAATCAGCAGAGTAAACAAACAATTCACAGAATGGGAAAAAATACTTGTAAACTATTCATCTGACAAAGAACTGGTATCCAGAATCTGGAAGGAACTCAAACAAATCAGCAAGAAAAAAACAAATAATCTTATCAAAAAGTGGGCAAATAACATGAATTGACATTTCTTGGAAGAAGATACATGAACGGCCAATAAACATATGAAGAATATGCTCAACATCACTAATCACTAGAGAATGTAAATTAAAACCACAGTGAGATGCTACCTTACCCAAGCCAGAATGGCTATTATTTGAAAGTCAAAAACAATAGCTGCTGGAGTGAATGTCATGAAAAGGGAATGCTTATACACTGCAGGTGGGACTGTGTATTATTACAACCTCTATGGAAAACAGCATGGAGATTTCTTAAAGAACTAAAAGTAAACCTACGATTCAATCCAGCAATGCCACTTCTGGGTATCCACCCAAAGGAAAATAAGTCATTATATAAAAAAGACACCTGCAAGTGTATGTTTATGGCAGCACAATTCACAATGGCAAAGACACAGAAAATACCTCAGTGCCCACTGATCAATGAGTGAGTGGATAAAGAAAATGTAGTATATCTACACCATGGAATATAAAAGAGAACGAAATAATGTATTTTCAGCAATTTGGATGGATCTGGAGGCCATTATTCTAAGTGAAGCAACTCAGAAATGGAAAATCAAATACCGTATATTCTCACTTATAAACGAGAGCTAAGCTATAGGTCAGTCCACTGAGGCTGGCAGAGATCAAGCTACCTGCCCAGGTCCACACTACAGGTCCCCGTTGGAGCTGAGACTCACACCTTAAGTGCCCTAGAGTCCCCACGAATCTCATTAAGAATGCTGGCTCATCTGTTTTGGAGTGATTCAGGCTTTGAGGGTCATAGCAAGCATCAAACCCAGGCCAGGCTAGGTCACAGAACAAGATTATAGAGTCCTTCCCAGCACTGTGGGGCCTGAGACCACTGCGGCACTTCTCTAAGCCTCTGCAGGGACCCCTTCTCTGGCCCCAGCCCTCTCTTCCACAGACTTCTTTAGTTGGAGGATCCTGGCCTTTGAGATCTCATTTCTTTGGATGGAGGATTAAAAATACCTATGTCATCAAATACAAGGTATCTTTGGGAGTGAGATGCACTATAATTTTGTGAATTACCATGGAATTCATTAATTTGATGGCATTTAAACAGTCAGGGTGACCTCCAGGTTGGTAAACTGTGAAAAATGGTAACACTATAGTAATAAGTGATATGTATGACAATTAAAAAGAAAAAAAGAAAATTCCAGGAAACCTCTGCCCTACCTTCACTTATGTGCAATGACTGGGGCAATCTTAATCAGTTCAATCAATTCAAGTGGAAATAACTGAAGAATGAGTGGTTGAATACTTAGATTTCATTTTGCTTCAAAGATCATCTTAACAAGTGTTTCTTAATTCAAGGCTAAAAGTTGGGGATACGGGACTTCTGTATGAAAAAAATAGTCTTTAGCATCAGAGCACCTTTGTTTTTTGGGAAAAAAAAAAAAAAAAAAAGGAGGCAGGGAGAAATGCATTCTGAACCAAAGCTAAACTCTCAGTTCCAGTTGATTGAAATTCTGTCCTGGAAGAAAAATGAGTTTGGTGTAGTTTCACAAGGAGCCTTCGTTGAAAAACTCATGAGCAGGCAGAATTACTCTCATCCTCCACTGTGCTTTTATTACTCCAGCTAGTGCTGCTGGGATGGCATTTATCACACCCTGCCCATCATAAAATCAGTAGTCCACACCCCGGCCCTCCCTCTAGACACTTGGGCTGCACAAGACCAGGCAGATTCTGTCAATATTCTGCTTTATTTCTTATCAGTCAGTGTGTTATTGTCTTGAACAGTACTTGATGCAGAACAACTGTAAGAAATGATTATCGAATTAAAACGTTCAACTGCAGATTAACTGATGTCATGAAAGATATGCATCTTTCTCAGATAAAGTGTGAAACTAACCAATGTTCTTGCATGTAGACAGTAAAATATATTTAGAGATTTTTATACCGTAATGGGAATTTTTTGAGTCTGAGAAGGCACGTGGAATACTGGCATTGCTTATATGAACATTTGCTTCATCCATTTCCTATTTCATTTTATAAAGGAAATAGTCTATCCTTCTCTCCTTTAAACTCCTATGTCAGCTTTATCAAATTTGTTTTTTACTCAACACTGCAAGGTTTGAGTCCATTCTTCCTTCTAACTCTCCTTCTTCCTCCTTCATACTCACCTTTTTTCCTCCTTTCTTTCTTCTTCCCAACACCCACTTTTTTTTTTACCCTTTAAAAAAAAGTTTTTCTTACTTCTCAGATTTTTATGTGTAGGCACCCTAAGGACAGCACCTTTCTTTTACATCACCTATTCTCATTTCCATCTCACCTTTCTTGCCCTGTTTTATAATATAGATGATAGATGATCAGGAATACTTGTGGGGAACAAAAAAAAATACATCCTTTTATTCTTTCTAAAATAATAAAGGTTGGATGAATTATTTTCACAGATTTTTATGTTTTCCCTTTTTTTCTTGCCATCTCACTTTTCAATACTATTTTACCATTTGGAACAATTTATCACGTCTCATTTTACTCACAATATCTAAGAATACTTTATCTTATAGAGACTATTCAAAAGTCTCATGAAAATGAACAAATATTTTCATAATGAAATCAATGTTTTTGTTCTCAGATTACTTAATGCCTCTAATAATATGAAATAACTGCTTTTATTTTTTGAAACCCTCCCTCTATGGATTCTGCCTTTTATTGTCCCCGATCTTCTTACCCCATGTCATGGGGTTCTTTTTGTTGGGAATGGTAATGGTGAATGTGAAAATAATAAAAACAACACTAATTATCTATATATCATTTTATATTTTACAAAGTATTTTCATATGAATCATGATGCTTTAAAAATATTGATTTACCACACAGTAGTCATAGATACCATATGGGTGCACATATGTGCATCTACTCCACACATTTTCTTTTCTTTTTTTTCTTTTTTTCTCAGATGGTCTCCTTCTGTCACCTAGGATGAAGTGCAGTGGCATGATCTCGGCTCACTGTAGCTTCAACCTCCCAGGTTCAAGTGATTCTCATGCCTCAGCCCCTGCAAGTAGCTGGAACTACAGACACTCACCACCACTCCTGGCTAATTTTTGTATTTTTTGTAGAGACGGAGTTTTGCTATGTTGGCCAGGCTGGTCTTGAACTTCTGGGCCCAAAGGATCTACCTACTTCAGCCTCCCAAAGTGCTAGAATTATAGGCATGAACCACCAATAGCCTGTGCTATTCCAAACTTTTTTTTTTTTAGTTTTTTTTTTTTAGTTTTTTTCAAAAAAAAGTGACTCCTTTTTATTTTATCGCTTTTTTTTTTTTTTTTTTTTTTTGAGTCGGAGTCTCGCTCTGTCACCAGGCTGGAGTGCAGTGGCGTGATCCCTGTTCACTGCAACTTCTGCTTCCCAGGCTCAAGCAATTCTCCTGCCTCAGCCTCCCAAGTAGCTAAGACTACAGGTGCGTGCCACCACGCACAGCTAATTTTTGTATTTTTAATAGACAAGGGGGTTTCACCCTGTTGGCCAGGATGGTCTCGATCTCTTGACCTTGTGATCTGCCTGCCTCGGCCTCCCAAAGTGCTGGATTACAGGGATGAGTCACCACGCCCAGCCTGTCATTGCTTTATCTTTCCTTGTGACATTTACTTTCTTATATTGATGACTGTGATGTAGTTTGAGGAGATTTTTTCACTGACTAGAGGTTGGATAATTGTATTAATAACAGTTAACATTATGCTAAGTACTTTATGTGCATTGTTTCCATTTAACCTCACAAAAGTCCTCTGAAGGAGGCACCATACCCTACTCAGTTTACAGATCAGTAAAGTGGCGTGATGTGTAAGAAACATACCTGAAGTCACTAAAAATTCTTGTATATGATATTAATAAACCTGTATTCTTAGCAGTTACAATATCAGGCTCTTCTAGATCTGCCAAAACACAGCTTACTGTTGGCCACTCTGCTGTGAGCTTAGGACATAAAGTGGATCAAAAGCTAGGTTATCCTCTAATTTCCATCCCAAGGTTCATCTCGTTGCACTGTTATTTTTTAATTCAGAAGACACACAAGATGACCAGCTGTGTAAAGTGTACATACATGGGGTCAATAATTTAAAGAGATATATAAATTAAAACTGATCTATTATGTAAAAACAAAATTACAGGTACACTTAGGAAGTCTAGGCCTCTGCATTTGTGGGAAAACATCCCTTGCATAGTTAACCATTCTTAATCAGGAAAGCCTTCTTCCAGAAATGAAGATTCCCAAGGTATTTGAGCAATGGGAGAAAATAATACATTGGGAAACCTGAGAAGGGCCAGTCTAGTAACAGGGTGTAGCTTGGGGAAAATGGTGTAAAGTGTCAGGTGATGGAGTGAAGAGTCCATGTTCCTTCTAGGAAACCACCAATAAGTCATTTTGTAGAAAACCTATGTAACCTTCACAGAAGCCTGGGAGCATGTTTTCCCTGTGAACACTATGGCATGTGGCATAATGAATGGATGTTCCCCACCCAGCTATGCTTAAAAAATATCTGGGGAATACCTCAGATATTAAGGGCTCATTGGAATATTCTCTGCCTCATTTAGTCATCCCAAACAGGCTGCTGAGATCTGAAATTAGAAATAAAATGGCTGAAGCACTTCAAAGAAAACAGATTCCACTGATATTCTTATTTCCTCATAAAAAAAGAAATAGTATTTCAGTATGTCAGCTGCTCCAGATTCCAAAGCAGGCCACAAATTTTGTGACAGCTGCTGACATAAGCAATTTCCTTAGATTAAATTTTCCAGTGTATGTCATACAGAAGTAGAAGCCTTTGCCTGCAGACTGAATTTTAACCTAAAATATGGTCCCATTCTGTTCTCTCAATGTGTATATAAAACAACATAAAATAACAACAGTAAATCCTACTAATGTCTTTAAACTATTTATAGAAAATGAATAAAGTGCTAAATAAAAAGAGGTGTTGAGAAACTATTTAAAATGATTTCTGGGGTCGTCATAATAGAATAACTTATACTCTTGAGAACTACATAAAACTCTACTTTTGAGAACCCAGGCCTGGTATCGGTGGCACTATGAAGTCTATTAACTCATCTCCCCAAATCCAGTCCTTACTCCTCATGACTCATACTGATCAAGCACAAAAACTAGACAAAATATTCTATTTCTAAAAGAGGTTTAAAATCTTTTAAAAAGCACTAAGGAGCTTACTGAAATACATGTAAATACTGAATATGTTTTTAGGTAATTCCTTTTGCTCAGGAAGATTGAAAACAAACATACAATTAATGAGGGAAAAATGCCACCACCCACAGAAGAAAAGTACACATGCTCAAAGGGAATGGAGGCACACTAGCCAAGAATGTGAAGCTCCAAAACACTTTTTCCAGGAAGAAGAAAACAGACGTTCTTTGTAAGACAAGTATCCTGCTCTGGAAATCATCCCACAAGCTCAGGTGATGACCCTCTCCTGGAATTAGACTTTTTCTTTTAAATGCCAGGAATGATCCAACCTCCCATTGGAAGGCAACAGA
Source organism: Theropithecus gelada (assembly GCF_003255815.1). Lineage (NCBI taxonomy): Eukaryota > Metazoa > Chordata > Mammalia > Primates > Cercopithecidae > Theropithecus > Theropithecus gelada. The sequence continues at coordinate 99,879,048 of NC_037670.1, forward strand.
CTAAGAAGACACCACTGTGCTCTCTACCCTGGTTATCTCCAGGATCTAGCTGAATCCCCTTTTCACAGAGAAAGTAGTCAATTTGGTTCATGACACCACAGAGATGTGACTTTAGTCAATCCTGGAGGTGGTCTTCATGTATCACTTTATTCTGTAAGATTCCCAGGTACATTCAGACTTCCCATATTTTATATCAATTTCAATGTAGGACACTATTTGAAGATGGTTGGATTACAATAAGCTTCAATCAAAAATTTTATTCCAGAGAGAAAGATGTGTTCCTGTTTAGCATATTTAGTACTTAGATAAAAAATGATATATCCAGCCCTCTTTTTCAACAAATAAGGAGGAGCAACATATAAAGGCAAAAACTTGGCTAAACCCTTTGTTGCCTACATCTTATGTTAGGTCTCTGCCAAATCTTGCTCTTTTGCTCTGAATACTGACTGTTTTAGAAAACAATCATGCTCAGAAAAATGTGTTCTAATTAGAATTATTCAAGGACCATCTTAGATTAATGGGAACAATAAAATGTAATCATTCACAATAATGAAACTAAGCTAAGAACTGTATAGTCTTAAAGTTTGTGTACTGAAATACACATTGTTTGTAGCAAACAGATGGCTTTAGAAGATCTTATTAATATTTTTAGACCAATGAGGAGGTAACAGAGTACAGAAACCTGGGTTTATGTATATTAAAATTACAAGGTTGAAAGTATTCTTAAAGATCATCCAGTTCAACTACCAGTCTACAGTCTGAATCCCTTTGCTATCATGTCTTTCACGACATTTCTCAGCATGTTTGAATGTAACCATTAAAGTGCTTTTTAAGTGCATCTAAGAGAAACTCAACTTAAAATTAACTTAAATAGTAAAAGTAATTTACTGGTTTGTGATGCTAAAGTTCAGAAGTAGATTCAATTTCAAGAAGGCTTAACTGAATGGCAAAAAAAGGCCATTATGGTCTATCTTCTATCCATGTCTCTGTTTGGTTTTTCATGGTGTTAAATCCTCCTAAAGGCAACCCCTCTCGTGGTTAGAAAAGAGCCCACAGCCCCCAGCAGTACATGCCACCTTCTTCACCTACAGGAAGAACTCTGTCTTGACAACCCAAGCAAAGGCCCAGTTTTGCTAGGATATGCTACCTTAAATCACATGCTCACTCAAGAATCACTTAATGTGGCCCAGGGGCTGAATCATCTGTTGATGTAGCCTTGATCATGTGCTCCTACTCTCAGAATGGGATTAAAGTCAGCTTTTCTAGAACTATATGAATTCCTCATGATAAATCCAGACTTCTGAGGAAAAGTGGGGGCCACAACATTGAATGTGTCCGATGACAATCATCTCATTTATTCCCAAAACATTCCTTCTGTATTTGGTCTTATCTGATAGAACTATTCTAAACCATAGGCAAACATCTATATAATGATTTTTCCCACCTCGTATGCATGAACAAAGCATTAAAATAATCATACCTGTATTAAATTTTCATCACCACAAAAGAGAAGAGTTATACTGAGTGAGAATGTTGGCATGTTACCTGTAAGCATTGCTCTATTTTTTTTAAAAAAAGACAACAGAAATAAAACAAGGCAAGATGAGTAAATTGGGGTTACGTAAGTAGTATGTTTTGCTCTCATCTATTTGAGCTGTTAGTGAAGCAGCAGCTGACAATTGTAATTTGGAGTCTAATAGGCAAATTTCAATAATAGAGATAACAGATATGTCTTCAAAAATATACATGCCCTCATAATATTCAGAGAATGCCACATTTGTGCATGTATATGGTTATTCCCACATATCAGCTGGGGTAACTCAGATCATCTAAGATGCTATTTACAAATTCTTATTTTACTTTTGACTCTGTTACCCAAAAAAATGTGCTTTTATTTGTTGCCTTGCTAACTCTGGATTTATTTCATGACCTAGGCCATATCCCAAATAATCGGAAAATCAGGAAAACTGAATTCATATAACTGTTACTTCTTCTTTAGTGTTCAACTCTTCTCAGAATTACCTTCTTGATTTGACATCTGTGACTTAAAACTGAAGCTGTGGTTGTTTAAATGACTCACTTTCTTATCTAGTCATCTTCTCAACATACGGTGTGAATAAGTGCCAAGAGAAATGTGATTGTTTGTGAAGAGAAAAACAGAAAGAAGCTAAAATACTATTCTTTTAAAATGTTTGCTAAATTAATTAGAAGATAAATTCTTGCTCTGTCACCCAGGCTGGAGTGCAATGGCATGATCCCCGGTTCAAGCGATTCTCCTACCTCAACCTCCCAAGTAGCTGGGATTACAGGCACCCACCACCACACCCGATTAATTTTTTGTATTTTTAGTAGAGATGAGGTTTCACCATGTTAGCCAGGATGGTCTTGACCTCCTGACCTCGTGATCCACCCACCTCGGCCTCCCAAAGTGCTGGGATTACAGGCACGAGCCACCGTGCCCAGCCAGATAAATTCTTTAATATAGAATTATATTTGGTAAAGTCATAGTAGCTTGTAAGTTTCTGAAGAAAGAGATAATTTCTTATTTTTATTTAACGCTAGGTCTGAAACCAGTGCCAAGCACAAGGTAGGTCTTAATGCATGCTGGACAAATAAATTCGACAGTCTTTTGACATAGTTTGACAGTATATTGAAACAGATTTCCTTTAATAAACTTTTTAGATAAAATAATGATTCAGCAATTTTAAATTATTTCTACTTTATAAGTACAAATGTCAAGTGAATGAACTGAAAATATGTGGTCAGTTATTTCTAATTATTTTCTGCTAGCATAAATTTCTTAAAAACAAGCACTGGAAAGTGGAGCTGGAGATGACTAATTTTCCTGTTGCTTTGGGGACCTGTTGTGGCAGAATTGAGAGACTCTTCAAATGGTCTCTTTATAAATATAGTCCAAGGCTCTGCCGGCCATCATCCTTACACACTTGGTGACAATGCTTTTTCATTAGCAGTATTTGACTCTTTTTAGTATCTATTTCGGATTCCTCCATATGCTACAGCATGTGAAGTAAATGGGACCGTATGTGCAGACAGGAAGAATGACAAGAATAAATTATAGTGCAATATATTTTCCTTTGGTAACATGAACCATTTTATATATTATAGTAGCTATCATATACAAATAACAAACATTTAACTACAATGATATACATTTGGTTTTATTTTTTAAGTGAACTAAAGACTGACTTTTGCTGTCAATCACATCTTTACATTTAATATGCATACATCAACATCTTTAGTTGATAATATATAGAGTTCTGCATTACATTAGAAGGTATTACCTGTGTACCATTCCATCTTCTATTCACCTTTGTGTAATCACAGAATGTAGCACTCTTAAAGTGTAAAGGTTTATTGTGTGATTGAATAATATCTTTAGACATTGCCAACAGAAAAGTCATTCAGTACATATAATTCACATTAGTGACCTACACTTTTTGGTGGAGAAAAGTAAGAGAGTCTGAATTAGAAGATGAAATGAAGTCCATACAGGCTTTGTATTACCTATGTACATTTATATATATACGTGTGTATATATATGTATAGATATAAGTATATACATATAAGTGTCTGTATATATATAGGCCTTGTGTATCTACATGTGTTTGTGTACATATGTGTATATATACACACACATACATATATATCTCTCTCACAAATTACATTCCTTATAAAGCTTTATTTTCTATGGTGGAAAAAGAAGTCTGGAGTTTTGGGGCATGGAGATTCTAACTACATGTAATATCCGTCATTTTACTGCTGGATTCTGAATATCACCAACAAGCTCATTCTCGTGTCCTTGCATCTTTGCAAACTCATAGCTTGTTTGAACCCACAAACTGGGTTTGTACTTGTAGTCCTACCATTAATCCTGTTACATAAAAACAAGTTTGTCTGGCTGCTGAACAGTTTAAAGACAAGACAGAATCTCTTTGTACTCAGTGCACAATTATGAAGTTGTGCTGCTCAGAAAGGACACTTAAACATTGACATCTCTTTATTTTTTTCTTTGGAGGACTTTATATTTAACTTGTTACCACCACATGCTTGATGAAACATGTAGATAAATACACAGAGAATAAGCGCTGACTGGGATAGCTATAGAAGAGTTACAGCCAAGTTAATGTGAACTAAATTAGGCCCTTGGGAAATTTTCACTTGCTACTCCTAAAAGTAGTAAGAAACACAGGAGGTGATGCGAGGTACTGCACTTGTTTTGTCAGATGTGAAGAATTAAGTCAGTGGGCTACCACTATAATTCCCTGTCAATGCTTATTCACAGTCACTGTGTCAGCAGGACACCAGGGTCCCTTCTAGCGCAATGTTTTTACATAGTACACACACACACACACACAAATTTGTTACCTGATTTTTTCACTTCTGCTGTAAGCATTTTTATGTCTTCTCATCATCTTCATAGTCATTGTTTAATGGTTACAAATCATTTTATCCAGTTAAATAGATTTATTATTGGCTCTTTAAGTTTATATCTAGCACTCTGGTAAGGAGAGAACCTTAAATTGGCAGACCTTAAAATTGGAAAATTTGCATACAGCTGATGTTATCTGTACAGCTATTGTCTAGAGGTATTGTTTTAGGAAAAACAAAAGACCACTTAACAATTTTATGTCTTTTGAAAGTTAATGCCATGAGTTTTACAAAAGGAACAGATCAATTTTCACTGATTTAGTGATATAGGAGTGTCCCATTTTCACTACACTTCACAAGGAGATGGCATTTTTCCTAGAAATCCTCTTAATAAAAGTTAACATGTGTTTAGTACTTACAGATTTCAGACATAACAATGAGGATTTGGGGATATAATCTCACTTAATCCTGGAACAACTATATGAAGTGGGTTCTACTTTTATTCCCTCTTCATAGCTGAAGCAACTTAGTCCAGAGTGGCTTTGTAATTTGCCCAACTTTACACAGGCTGAAGCAACTTAGTCCAGAGTGGCTTTGTAATTTGCCCAACTTTACACAGTCTGTAAGCAAAGAGTCAGGGCTCATCTGAGGTAAAACTGGCCAAAATTCATGCTCTTAACCTACAGATTCATACAATCATTTCCTATGTATAAACTGTTCTAACATTTATCTACTTATTTACTGATTGTGCTATATTAGTAATCTATACTTTATTTCCATTGGGAAATGGTATGCAATAAATATGCCAATCTGCTTTTTCCTTCACATTTCAATATCAATAACCTATTACTTAAAATCTAGCTTCAAAAATACAAACATTATTCCAAACTATACTGCAGATTTACTATTTAGCCATGGAACAATCACTCTGTCTCAGTCTTGTCTTTGTTATAGAGTGAGCTACGTAACTTCACTAATGCAAGGTACTAGGAAAATAACATGACATTGCAAAGAGGAAAATGATTTTAAAGCATTATTGCATTACTGATGAGTTTGGGAGGTGGATATCTCAAGCTAATATTAGTCTCTAAGGAAAAAAAGCAAGGAATAAAAAACTGGTAATCAGGCCTTGATTTTCATCGGAGATCTGTACTCTAAGTTTATCATTGGCACCCAGCTATCAATTCAGAAAAGATAGATCAAGTTGGGCGTGGTAGCTCATGCCTGTAATCCCAACACTTTGACAGCCAAGGCAAGAGGATGGCTTGAAGCCAAGAGCCTGAGACTAGACTACCCCAGGTAACAAAGCAAGACCCTGTCCCTAATAAAAATTAAAAATAATTTAAAAATTTTTTAAAAGAAGAAGGAAAAGAAAGAAAAAAGAAAAAAGAAAGCCAGAAAAAATAAATTGTTTAAAAAACCTTACATAAAATTACCACAGAATTTTTCATTAAATATTTTATAGAGCTTTCAGTTCTAGCATATGGTTCTTTTTTTCTCTCAATAAATAAAATCCCTTTGTATTTTTGTGCCAGATACAATGCTTCTTATGCTAGGGTTTTGGATGGAATTTAATACAATGATCATATAGGTTATGAGAATGTATCTTCAACTATTCTAGTTGTCTTCAAAATGCCTCTTGGTGTTCAATATAAGCATAACATAAAAATATGGATATCTGAACAAACGAAAAGCCAAGAAAGAGTTCCACATGTCTAAAAACTTTATTGGAGAGAGAACGTTCATAGCAGCATTATATGAATGCAAAATCCTGAAAACAAAGCAAATGTCCATAGATATGGAAATAAGTATATCATTCATGCAATATAAAGGACAGTGAAAATTAGTGAACTACAACTTTCTTATCACATAGAAGAATCTTATAAAAATAATGTGTAAAAAAAGTGTGACAATATAACACATATTACTACTCTATGTAAATGTCAAAAAATTGCAAAACTGAAAAATATTGACATAAAATTATTTTTACAATAAGAGGACAATTAACTTCTGGAGGATAGTGGCAGGGTAGAGAGATTAAAGACAAATACACCTGTCACTTCAAAGTTTCCTTAAACAGGATTTTGGATTAGTAGTACAGTTCATACTTACATGTACATTATTTATTATGGAGTATTTATGTCATGTTTAATTTCCAGAAATATAAACTCTAATAACATCCCTATGTTTGTAAAATAAGAGAATTAAAAGAATTATTTTAAAGATAATAACTAATGGAAACAGAGTAACCGAATAGCAATTTGGAAAGAAAACCTGGAAACGTATCTTGAAAATCAAACAAAATACACCCCAGCTAGAGTCAAAAGTTTAAGAAAAATTCTGAAGGTCAGAGAAATTTATAGGCTGTTTATCGTATCTGGAAACAAATGATTATTTTGTCAGCAAATGAAAAAACTGTATAAAGACATCACTGGGAGATTAAAATAAGTTAATATTTTAAATATCTCTACCCTGCAAGAAAATAAAAAGGCAATGAAAACTATTCAATTAAGATAAAGTTAAAATATGTTAAGAGTTCTTAAATTTAAAATAATCCTTAAATGCTCTAATTGGTAAATGATTGGAGAATCTTACAGAAACATGAAATTATTATTATTATTATTACTACTACTATTACGATTTTGAGACTGAGTCCCATTCTTGTCACCCAGGCTGGAGGGCAATGGCGCGATCTCAAGTCACTGCAACCCCCACCTCCCTAGTTCAAGCGATTTTGCTGCCTCGGCCTCCCCAGTAGCTGGGATGACAGGTGCCCCCAACCACGTCAGGCTAATTTTTTTGTGCAAAACATGAAATTATTTAGGGATACCTACACAATTGCGTCTCTACAGAATTCACCACTCCCGAGTTTTAACTTTCCAAAGGCTACTGGTGTTCCAAAGGAATTTTAAAAACAAACTAAAGAACCACACTAGGAGTAAATAAATGAATAATTTTTGCATTATCTTATTATGTGGCTTCAGATTTTATCTACCCACTAAGAAAAAAATAAAATAAATACTAACTGCCTTTTTGCCATGAATCCAGTGGCAAAGCAGGCACATTATTTTGCATAATATTATGTTTAGTTTTACTACATTTCTCTTGGCAAGAGAAAATATTCTTGTGAAAGAGGATGACTACAAAGACCATTTGAAGCACATGATATATAAAGTCTTTCCATACTTACGCCATTAAATTGGATTATCAAAAAAAAAAAAGTGGTGTTTTTCTTCATTATCTCATAGTTCCCCTAGAAGAAAACTACTACTCTGCTCTTGGCAATGAAAATTAAATTGTGATAGTTGTTGAGAATAAATCTCCCATTTTTATATCAGAATTCTGAACTACCAGAAAACATTTTAGCCTTAGATAAGAAGAAAAATTATAGAAGCTTATAGAATTAAACCAATTCCTAAAATAGAAATATAAATTTAAGTTAATCACAAAAAATACATTTTATTTCTCTACGATGACTCAAAAGGGGTATTTACATGTGCAAAAATGTATCTTTGTGATTGAAAAGATTATGTGAATTCATCTGCTTCACTGATGTAGGTACAGAATACATTTGAATGCCAAATAATTATTTTAGATATTTATTTTAATGTCATATCAATAATTTATTTTCCTGAATCTAGTAAAATTATTAAACTGCCCTCTGATAATTCTTTCATAGTACATTTACACTATGTGAATAATTGAAAGATATCAATTTACATATGATTGACCTAAACTGTCCAATGAAGTATTATTTTTATGATGCTAATCACACTGATGAAACTATTTGATAAGATTAATTATTTGATCTCAGATATACTTAAAAATGAAGGAGATTCTCTGGGAGAAAACTTTCCTACATTTTTATATTATTAATCTCCCACTGACATAAGTAGGCTATTGGTTCTATGCATGCTCCATAAGTGGATGTATATGAATGTGTTATGGTTGGGGTGAAAAGAATTTAGAAGTAAGCTAAACTTGCCAGGCCAAGGCCAAGGATCTAGGTGGAATAAATAAATTCCTGAGGATAAAGGATACAGTTAAAAGTCAGTGTGTGAATTGTGAAACATTCCTGGGAAGATGAATCTCAAGTTTTGGCTCTAAAGATCAGTGTGGTTATCTTCATTCACTGACCAAAGAAAGTCTAGGCAAAAAGGTAACGTGGGATAGAAGGGAAGACATTCAAGAAGTTCAATACAAATCAGTCAAGAGAAAATCAATGACAAAGAATTCATACATAGATTAGATTTTTAAATGCCTAAAGGAAGAGACACAATCAGCATTAGGAAAATCTTTTCTTAGAAAGCAAAGCCCATGACCACTAGGCTTGAGTGAGAGGAAAAATTATACAAAAGTGGGGAAATGCCTGGAAGAATTTTAGAATATTTTTAAAAAGTTTGGCCAGGCGCCGGGGCTCACACCTGTAATCTCAGCACTTTGGGAGGCTGAGGCGGGTGGATTAAGAGGTAAGGAGATTGAGACCATCCAGGCTAACACAGTGAAATCCCATCTCTACTAAAAATACAAAACATTAGCCAGATGTGGTGGCGGGCACCTGTAGTCCCTGCTACTCGGGAGGCTGAGGCAGGAGAATGGCGTGAACCCAGGAGGTGGAGCTGGCAATGAGCCAAGATCACACCACTGCACTCCAGCCTAGGTGACAGAACAAGACTCTGTCTCAAAAAAAAAAAAAAAAAAGTTTATCAGAGAGAATACGGTGAGAGGAAATTGCCATGCCAACCAAGATTCTGGCACAGGCATACAGAAGTAAAAATTTGAGTGCAATATTGAAGTTGGGGATTCAGCCTCAAGAAAACAAACAGAAAAAAAAAAAAAAAAAAACCCTGCCCAATCATAATCTGGGAGCCAGTCTAAATGACAAAGGTAAAGATAAAATACAGATAATCAGGCTAAAGCTCCTTAAAAACCCCTCCTGCTTATGTTAAGATTATTACTGAAGACAACAGTGAGTATGTAAAAATTTGGGAATATCCATAAACGTTGGGAAAAGTAGAACTAACCAGTGCTAGTAATTTAGCAGAAACTATAGCTGGTTCTTTAGAACCAAATCTACACTGTTACTTGTAATATGGAAACTTCATTTATTTATGCACTATGCATTTTGCTCTGTGAATGATCAAGGCTTTCACAGAGCAGTGGGTGAGTCAGAAGCAAACCAACAAACAACGGTATACGATCAAGGCTTTATTTCATTAGAAGGATGAGTGCAGGTAGGAGGCCTGACCACAGGTGGGAATGTTTCTCTGAGAAGGTAATGTTCCTGTTGCTGGAAAGGAGGTATTTGGTAAGGAAGGGAGTTAGATAAGACAGGTAAAGGGGACAGCCACAGTATAAAATGTGTGAAAATACTGCAAAATCACAAAGCTGTAATGCAGTGTGAGATAAGAAAATTTATTTTCATTTAGGAGTTTGAAGTCTAATCCTCCCTCCATTTTTACTCAAGACCATCTACAACAAAAATAAACAACTGACTTGGTGTCTTAGAGCAGTCACTTTTCTACTGTGTCTGGATTTCCTTACTGATAAAACGGGTATAACATCTACCATATTTATCTAGTGGAATGTAAGTATCTAATGGAATGTAAGGTTCAGTGAGGGGAGAGAGAGATGCTGTATTAGTCCATCCTCATACTACTAAAAAGAAATACCCAAGAGTAGGTAAGTTGAAGAAGGTTTAATTTACTCACAGTTCTGCATGGTTGGAGAGGCCTCAGGAAACTTACAATCATGGTGGAAGGAGAGAAAAAGCAAAGGCACATCTTACATGGCAGTGGGTGAGAGACAAGAGAGTGTGAGGGTGCAGGAAAAACTGTCACTTATAAAACCATCAGCTCCCGTAAGAATTCTCTCACTATCATGAGAACAGCATGGGAAAAACCACCCCTATAATTCAATCACTTCCCCAGCTCCACATGTGGGTATTACAGGTCCCTCTTTTGACATGTGGAGATTACAATTTGAAATGACATTTAGGTGGGAACAGAACCAAACAATATCATATATTATATATATGATATATATAACATACGTATGTATGGCATATATATCAAATGTAAAACCCCAAGCCATTTTTATAAGGCTGCTTGGTATCTATAGGCACATATAGAATTCTTCATTCTATCCCCCAAAAAGACAGTGGATGGATGGGAATCTAAGGTAACCTATTTCCAGCCATGTCCAAGATGGGGTCATAAATATCTTGGAACTACCCAGGTGGCAGCTATGTCTGACCATTAAAGACTTGGAATACATATCTGCTTATCTGTTTTGTGGTCTTTATTCCAAGTCCAACTCTCTTGTTAAGGTCTAGGTTAATTATTGCTTGAGCCAAAACAAGCTGGCAAAGCAAAAAATCCAGCTGAAGAAATCCAAACAAGCTATTGTTGACATAGCTAACATCATGTCTGCCTTGAAATTTTTATAGGGCTTAACTACTTGCCAAACACTTTCGCCTACAATAATTCACTTATCCTTGCACTCATCCTGTAAAATGAGAAAAATAGATGTCACTGTCCCATTTTAAAGGTGAACACAGCAGACTCTGCATTAAGTGACTTGTCCAAGATCAAGTTACGAGGAAGGCTAGAACTTAATTATTGTTTAAGTAAAAACGCAGTGTTTTTTCTTATTGTGACCTACATTCTATCTAAAGGACACCTAAATCATGAAAGAAGGAAAGTACCTGTTTAAAATGCCATATTCCTTTCTAAGTTCACTTAAACTTCTACATTCCTCCATTGGAGAAGTAATTCATTTCAAAATCTTTAAAGTGGTTAAAAATAGCTTTTTTGTCAAAAACCACTTAGTGTTTATTAACAAATGGTTATTAATGTGTATAACGGTTATAAAAGTGTGGCTGGATGCTCACTTTTAAAAGAGAGGGGTATTTTATGTTTGTATGTACTTAACCAATTATTCTACTACATGATATAGGCAGAGAGAAAGATGTGGATCCCAGCCAATAATTGGCAATGAATTATAAGACCCTAAGAGAACAAGAGAGTGAAATTTTCATATAAATCTGTCTGTTTTGAATAAAACTGGATAAGAATTCATATCCTAGTTGACATATTTATAAACATATTTTCTAAAATATTTAAGTATCTTGAGAAGGAGGCATGCTGTATGACAGCCTGAAAACCTTTATCTGGCTCTTTCTGTCTCATTGATATTATCCACGTTCTTAAGCAGATAAAGTCATTCTGGCTTCTGGAATATCCCTACAGGAATAAAAGGGGATATCTCGAGATGTCAAGATTTTGGTGGATTGTACCAAAATGAATAGATAACTCTTATTTTCAGATCGTTCTTAGTAAGAGCCCACAGGCAAATAACTTGTCGAATTGTACAAAGATATTTAAGTCAGGTTCACATAGGATGAACTGCACAGACTTGTCGAGCTCCTGTCTGAGTTTTCAAGTGTCCTTCATTAAGTACATGGATCAGCCTGAAGGGAAGTCAGGTTCTGCTTGTGCAATCTAGTGTGTTTATACCTTTCTGTTTGACAAGGAGGTTGTTTGTTGTCTAACTCTGCCTGTTCACACAAGAAAGGACAGATATAATCTCAAACTCATGCACCTAGCAGAAAAAGAAAATAAAATTGAAATCTACATATGTAGAGTTTGATTAACTACCTTGTTTTATTTTTCAGATAACTCCCAGATGTTCTCTCATTTAACAGAAATTGCAAAGGTAATTATAAATATGTCTGTTCATTAAAAGCATCAACATATTTAATGATATTGGTGTATTCACCAGTTTATTGTGCTTTTCTTCAGTTTTCCAAATATTCTGAAATATCATAAAATTAATAATGTACATTAAAGAAACTTAGAAATATAGGTAGGAAAATAAATCACCCCAGTCTAATCACTCACCCGGTCATGCTGACATTTTAGAACCTTTTCTTTTCAGACTTTTTCTCCTATGTAAATACATCATCATTTTCATCACATTGCAGATAACCTTAACATATTTTAATCTTATATGCATTTCTTCCGTGTACTAATTTGTTTCCTCACTCTTTCATTTATTGCACTCAGAAATGTATATTAGGCACATAACACAGACTAGCACTCTGCTAGATGTTGGAGATTAAACAAGGAAAGATATAGTTCTCATGTTCATGGAGAATACGCCCAGGGAAAATAAAGACTTGTGCATTAGAACTTTCCAAACAGTCTGATAAGTGCTGGAATAAAAAACTATATTATAAAAGCACAAAGGCAGAGTTCAAGGCTTTCCTGGCAGGGGAAAAGCATGTGTAAAGGACTAGAGACATGAGAGGGCATGATTTTAGAAAACTGAAAATAAATTCAATATAACTGGATCATAAAGTTTAAGTTGAGGGGATACAGGCAACAGAAATGACTAGAAATGTAGCTGTGCCAGATCACTCCTATATTCATTTAGCAAATATTTACTGAGCATCTACCTAATGCCAGGCACCTGGGATAGATTGATGAACAGAGTACAAGCACAATTTCTGTTCTCACAGATCTTGCGGAAAAACGCAAATGACTGAAGCCTTCAATGATGGGCCAGATTTAGCCAGATAATTGAGGAGTAAGGAATGAAGAGTCAGAAGGAGAAAGAAATATTGAGAGGCTTCTAAACCACTTTAAAGAGTTAACTTCCATCGTGAGAGTTTTAGGGTTTTAAGAAAAGAAATTAAATATTCAAATTCTCATTAGAGAAAGATTTGCAATGAAGAGATTGGATCAGAGGAACAAGACTATAGGCTAGTGAGTGATAAAGTGGTTGCATTGGTCCAGATGAAGAAAACTGACACTCAGCTAGGGCTGTGGATTGGGTTAGACAGATTTAAGAGATACTCAGAATAAAGATTCAATAGTACTTGTAACTAACAGAATAGAGACAGAAAGAAAAAAATTATGAGTAATACTCACTCTAATTAAAGAAAATGGCTGTTTCTGTTCCAAGATGGCTGAATAGGAACAGCTCTAGTCTACAGCTCCCAGCATGACCAACATAGAAGACAAGTGATTTCTGCGTTTCCAACTGAAGTAGCAGGTTCATCTCATTGGGACTGGTTGGACAGTGGGTGCAGCCCACGGAGTGTGAGCCTAAGCAGGGCAGGACATCGCCTCACCTGGGAAGCACAAGGGGTCAGAGAATTCCCTTTCCTAGCCAAGGGAAGCCATGACAGACAGTACTCAGAAAATCAGGACATTCCCACCCTAATACTGCACTTTTCCAATGGTCTTAGCAAATGGCACACCAGGAGATTATATCCCATAACTGGCTCAGCAGAGCCCATGCTCACGGAGCCTTGCTCACTACTAGCACAGCAGTCCAAAATTGAACCGCGAGGAGGCAGTGAGGCTGGGGGAAGGGTGTCCGCCATTGCTGAGGCTTAAGTAAGTAAACAAAGTGGCCAGGAAGGTCAAACTGGGAGGAGCCCACCACAGCTCACTGAGGCCTGCCTGCCTCTGTAGACTCCATCTCTGGGGGCAGGACATAGCTGAACAAAAGACAGCAGAAACTTCTGCAGATTTAAACGTCCATGTCTGACAGCTCTGAAGAGAGCAGTGGTTCTCCCAGCACAGAGTTTGAGATCTGAGAAAGGACAGACCACCTCCTCAACTGGGTCCCTGACACATGAATAGCTTAACTGGGAGACACCTCCCAGTAGGGGCCAACTGACACCTCATACAACCAGGTGCCCCTCTGAGACAAAGCTTCCAGAGGAAGGATCAGGCAGCAATATTTGTTGTTCTGCAATATTTGCTGTTCTACAGCCTCTGCTGGTGATACCCAGGCAAACAGGGTCTGGGGTGGACCTGCAGCAAACTCCAACAGACCTGCAGCTGAGGGTCCTGACTGCTAGAAGGAAAGCTAACAAACAGAAAGGTATAGCATCAACATCAACAAAAAGGACATCCACACCAAAACCCCATCTATAGGTCACCATCATCAAAGACCAAATATAGATAAAACCACAAAGATGGGGAGAAACCAGAATAGAAAAGCTGAAAATTCTAAAAACCAGAACTCCTCTTATCCTTCAAAGGATTGCAGCTCCTCGCCAGCAATGGAACAAAACTGGACAGAGAATGACTTTGACGAGTTGACTGAAGTAGGCTTCAGAAGATCAGTAATAACAAACTTCTCTGAGCTAAAGGAGGATTTTCGAACCCATCGCAAGGAGGCTAAAAACCTTGAAGAAAGGTTAGAAGAATGACTAACTGGAATAAACAGCATACAGAAGACCTTAAATGACCTGACGGAGCTGAAAACCACGGCACAAGAACTACATGACGCAAGCACAAGCTTCAATAGACGATTTGATCAAGTGGAAGAAAGGGTATCAGTGATTGAAGATCAAATGAATGAAATGAAGTGAGAAGAGAAGTTTAGAGAAAAAAGAGTAAAAAGAAATGAACAAAGCCTCCAAGAAATATGGGACTATGTGAAAAGACCAAATCTACATTTGATTGGTGTACCTGAAAGTGACGGGGAGAATGCAACCAAGCTGGAAAACACTCTTCAGGATATTATCCAGGAGAACTTCCCCAACCTAGCAACCTAGCAAGCCAACATTCAAATTCAGGAAATATAGAGAATGCCACAAAGATACTCCTTGAGAAGAGCAACCCCAAGACACATAATTGTCAGATTCACCAAGATTGAAATGATGGAAAAAATGTTAAGGGCAGCTAGAGAGAAAGGTCAGTTACCTACAAAGGGAAGCCCATCAGACTAACAGCAGATCTCCTGGCAGAAACCCTAGGAGCCAGAAGAGAGTGGGGGGCCAATATTCAACATTCGTTTAAAAAAAAAGAATTTTCAACCCAGAATTTCATATCCAGTCAAACTAAGCTTCATAAGTGAAGAAGAAATAAAATCTTTTACAGACAAGCAAATGCTAAGAGATTTTGTCATCACCAGGCCTGCCTTACAAGAGCTCCAGAAGAAAGCACTAAACATGGAAAGGAATAACTGGTACCAGCCACTGCAAAAACATGCCAAATTGTAAAGACCATGGATGCTAGGAAAAAACTGCATCAACTAACGAGCACAATAACCAGCTAACATCATAATGACAGGATCAAATTCACACGTAACAATATTAACCTTAAATGTAAATGTGGTAAATTCCTCAATTAAAAGACACAGACTGACAAATTGGATAAAGAGTCAAGAACCATCAGTGTGCTGTATTCAGGAGACCCATCTCACGTGTAGAGACACACATAGGCTCAAAATAAAGGGATGGAGGAAGATCTACCAAGAAAATGGAAAAGAAAAAAAAGCAGGGGTTGCAAACCTAGTCTCTGATAAAACAGACTTTAAACCAACAAAGATCAAAAGAGACAAAGAAGGCCATTACATAATGGTAAAGGGATCAATTCAACAAGAAGAACTAATTACCCTAAATATATATGCACCCAATACAGGAGCACCCAGATTCATAAAGCAAGTTCTTAGAGACCTACAAAGAGACTTAGACTCCCACACAATAATAATGGGAGACTTTAACACCCCACTGTCAATATCAGACAGATAAATGAGACAAGAAGTTAAAAAGGATACGCAGCAATTGAACTCACCTCTGCACCAAGCAGACCCAATAGACACCTACAGAACTCTCCACCCCAAATAAACAGAATATACATTCTTCTCAGCACCACATCGCACTTATTCCAAAATTGACCACATAGTTGGAGGTAAAGCACTCCTCAGCAAATGTAAAAGAACAGAAATGACAACAAACTGTCTTTCAGACCACAGTGCAATCAAACTAGAACTCAGGATTAAGAAACTCACTCAAAACCGCACAACTACATGGAAACTGAACAACCTGCTCCTGAATGACTACTGGGTACATATTGAAATGAAGGCAGAAATAAAGATGTTCTTTGAAACCAATGAGGACAAAGACACAACATACCAGAATCTCTGGGACACACTTAAAGCAGTGTATAGAGGGAAATTTATAGCACTAAATGCCCACAAGAGAAAGCAGGAAAGATCTAAAATTGACACCCTAACATCAGAATTAAAAGAACTAGAGAAGCAAGAGGAAACACATTCAAAAGCTAGCAGAAGGCAAGAAATAACTAAGATCAGAGCAGAACTGAAGGAGATAGAGACACAAAAAAACCCTTCAAAAAATCAATGAATTCCCAGAATTCATTGATTCTGGATTCCCAGAACCTGGTTTTCTGAAAAGATCAACAAAATGGATAGACTGCTAGCAAGACTAATAAAGAAGAAAAGAGAGAAGAATCAAATAGATGCAATAAAAAATGATAAAAGGGATATCACCACTGATCCCATAGAAATACAAACTACCATCAGAGAATACTATAAACACTCTATGCAAACAAACTAGAAAATCTAAAAGAAATGGATAAATTCCTGGACGCATACACCCTCCCAAGACTAAACCAGGAAGAAGCTGAATTGTTAAATACACCAATAACAAGCTCTGAAATTGAGGCAATAATTATTAGCCTACCAAACAAAAAAATTCCAGGACTAGATGGATTCACAGCCAATTTCTACCAGAGGTACAAAGAGGAGCTGGTACCATTCCTTCTGAAACTAGTCCAATCAATAGAAAAAGAGGGAATCCTCCCTAACTCATTTTATGAGGCCAACATCATCCTGACACCAAAGCCTGGCAGAGACACAACAAAAAAAGAGAATTTTTAGACCAATATCCCTGATGAACATCAATGCAAAAATCCTCAATAAAATACTGGCAAACTGAATCCAGCAGCAAATCAAAAAGCTTATTCATGACAATCAAGTTGGCTTCATCCCTGAGATGCAAGACTGATTCAACATATGCAAATCAATAATGTAATCCATCATATAAACAGAACCAAAGACAAAAACCACACAATTATCTTAACAGATGCAGAAAAGGCCTTTGACAAAATTCAACAGCCCTTCATGTTAAAACTCTCAATAAACTAGGTATTGATGGGACGTATCTCAAAATAATAGCTATTTATGAAAAACATACAGCCAATATCATACTGAATGGGCAAAAACTGGAAGCACTCCCTTTGAAAACTGGCACAAGACAGGGATGCCCTGTCTCACCACTCCCATTCAGCATAGTGTTGAGAGTTCTGGCCAGGGCAATCAGGCAGGAGAAAGAAATAAAGGGTATTCAATTAGGAAAAGAGGAAGTCAAATTGTCCCCGTTTGCAGATGACATGATTGTATATTTAGAAAACCCCATCGTCTCAGCCCAAAATCTGCTTAAGCTGATAAGCAACTTCAGCAAAGTATCAGGATACGAAATCAATGTGCAAAAATCACAAGCATTCTTCTACACCAATAACAGACAAACAGAGAGCCAAATCATGAGTGAATTCCCATTCACAATTGCTTCAAAGAGAATAAAATACCTAGGAATCCAACTTACAAGGGATGTGAAGGATCGCTTCAAGGAGAACTATAAACCACTCCTCAATGAAATAAAAAAGGATACAAATGGAAGAACATCCCATGCTCGTGGATAGGAAGAATCAATATCGTGAAAATGGCCATACTGCCCAAAGTAATTTATAGATTCAATGCCATTCCCATCAAGCTACCAATGACTTTCTTCACAGAATTGGAAAAAACTGCTTTAAAGTTCATATGGAACCAAAAAAGACCCTGCATTGCCAACACAATCCTAAGCCAAAAGAACAAAGCTGGAGGCATCACGCTACCTGACTTCAAACTATACTACAAGGCTACAGTAACCAAAACAGCATAGTACTGGTACCAAAACAGAGATACAGACCAATGGAACAGAACAGAGCCCTCAGAAATAATACCACACATCTACAACCATCTGATCTTTGACAAACCTGACAAAAACAAGAAATGGGGAAAGGAGTCCCTATTTTATAAATGGTGCTGGGAAAACTGTAGAAAGCTGAAACTGGATTCTTTCCTTACGCCTTGCACAAAAATTAATTCAAGATGGATTAAAGACTTAAATGTTAGACCTAAAACCATAAAAACCCTAGAAAAAAACCTAGACAATACCATTCAGGACATAGGCATGGGCAAAGACTTCATGACTAAAACACCAAAAGCAATGGCAACAAATGCCAAAATTGACAAATGGGATCTAATTAAACTAAAGAGCTTCTGCACAGCAAAAGAAACTACCATCAGAATGAACAGGCAACCTACAGAATGGGAGAAAATTTTTGCAATGTACCCATCTCACAAAGGGCTAATATCCAGAATCTACAAAGAACTTAAACAAATTTACAAGAAAAAAAATCAAACAACTCCATCAAAAAGTGGGCAAAGAATATGAACAGACACTTCTCAAAAGAAGACATTTATGCAACCAACAGACACATGAAAAAATGCTCATCATCACTGGCCATCAGAGAAATGCAAATCAAAATGACAATGAGATACCATCTAACACCAGTTAGAATGGTGATCATTAAAAAGTCAGGAAACAACAGATGCTGGAGAGGACGTGGAGAAATAGGAACACTTTTACACTGTTGGTGGGATTGTAAACTAGTTCAACCATTATGGAAGACAGTGTGGTGATTCCTCAAGGATCTAGAACTAGAAATACCATTTGACCCAGTGATCCCATTACTGGGTATATACTCAAAGGATTAAAAATGATGCTACTCTAAAGACACATGCACACATATGTTTATTGCGACACTATTCACAATAGCAAAGACTTGGAACCAATCCAAATGTCCATCAATGATAGACTGGATTAAGAAAATGTGGCATATATACACCATGGAATAGTACGCAGCCATAAAAAACGATGAGTTCATGTCCTTTGTAGGGACACGGATGCAGCTGGAAACCATCATTCTTAGCAAACTGTCACAAGGACAGAAAACCAAACACTGCATGTTCTCACTTATCGGTGGGAACTGAACAATGAGAACACTTGGACGCAGGGTGAGGAACAGCATACACTGGGGCCTGTTCCATGGCATGGGGGCATGGGGGAGGGATAGCATTAGGAGAAATACTTAATGTAAATGACAAGTTAATGGGTGCAGCACACCAACACAGCACATGTATACATATGTAACAAACCTGCACGTTGTGCACATGCACCCTAGAACTTAAAGTATAATTTTAAAAAAAAGATAACGGCTTGGGCAAATGCCTGGGGTCATCCTAGAAAAGAAAACAAAAGTGATAAACTGGTTTGGGGAGGAAGAAGATTAATTCAATTGAGGGCATGTTATTTTTGAAATGTGTTTTGAGACATTCAAATGAAGTTGCCCAGTGTTATGCTATAATTATTAAAAATAGGAATAATATGGATAAGCCCAATAGTGAATTCTATTGCATTTCTGGGGGAAAAAAAAAGCTGTACTTTATCCTTTAACACAGTGAAGCAGATTTTGGCTAAGCAAGTTGATATTCTTTACATACTATTATTTGATTTGCTAAAGAGCAGGAGCCCTCTTTAGAGAGAGACATATCCAGCACCCTAAATAGGGCCCAACTAGGCTTCATACGTCTGCCACTTTAGCTCACATGGATGGGTGATGTGCTCCTCTCCAATCTGTATCTGTATTGCAGGGCAATCAAGTATGGCTTGAGCAACACTAGTCAGCTTTCCCCATTCTCCCCACTCCACTCCACTAGAGCCTATGGATTAATCTTTCTTTGCTCTGCTTGGTTCCCAAGTCTGTACATGTCTGTACAATCCATGGGCCTCCAAGTATTATATTGACCTTTTAGGCTTATTTTTTGTACTGCTCGTAGAGCCACAGTGGCATACGTGCATATGAGGATCTGCAACCCAACAGTGAGAAATATTATAATGTAATATCCCTCTAGTTTTGACATATCAGTATGATTCATAATTTTTATTTCAAAAAATATGAATAGTAAGAACATTTCAAATCTTATCACTTTACCTACTGCAAACTATCTGTTGAACTCAAAACGTGATTACCTGAAAATCTAACTTGTAAAACTTTTTAAGTGTTTTGCTTCATAATTAAACTCTTTACTTACCAGATGGCTAATGTGAACTCATGGACATCAACAGTAGAAGGATGGTTACCAGAGGCTAACTAAGTAAGTGTAGTGGAGGGTATGTGGGGAGGTGGAGATGGTTAATGGGTACAAAAAATGTTAGACAAAAATGAGTAACACCTACTATTTGATAGCACAACAGGGTGACTATAGTCAATAATAATTGTACATTTAAAAATAACTAAACGAGTGTAACTGTATTGTTTGTAACACAAAAGATAAATGCTTAAGAGGATGGATACCCCTTTCCCCATGATGTGCTTATTTCACGTTGCATGCCTGTATCAAAACATCTCATGTACTCCATAAATATATACACCTACTATGCACCCATAAAAATTAAAAATAAAAATAACACAAACAAGATGGCGTATGTTAAAATGAATATTTTTAAATGCACCTAACATTTTAACAAAAATAAATGACACACGCTCTTGGTATTTATATACTTGATTCTAGTTACATTGTTTGGACAGCAATACGTACCATTCAAACTTAAATATGCCAAATCAATATGCAGAATGTCAATAATCATTTCCATTTTATTTTATAAGAAAATATAGTAGCACTTTTTCAGAGGCAAATGAAATGCTTCCTTTATGAGTAAAACAACTCAAAGACTATAGATTCTTTGAAATGTAGTAAAGGCTCAAAATTAATTCATTATTCCAAAATGCTTTATTCATCACACCACAATATGAAGCTTTTAATTTAAAAACAATCATATTACACACATACGGACAACACACACACAACACACATACTGTATGTATGTATATACCACACATCTCCTTAAATTTACAAAAAATAGTAATGTTTTCCTAGAATAATTAATGTTTTTATCTGATATCCGATATATGAGAAAAACAAATGTATTCTAGACATGGTAAGAATACTTCATCCTCTCTTTTATCCTTTTGTTGTTTATGTAATACACAAATGTATTATCATAAAAGCATCACATAACTCAGTTATATAGAACAAAACATGAAAATCACTTTACATTATTATAAACCTCTGACTTTCCTGGAAAAAAAACACTATCGACAATTTAAGGTATCCCTCTATCTAACTGTTCCCCCTCTCCCCTGTTTTCGTGAACTATTAAATACCTAGGAATTTAATGTAGTCACTAACCTCCAAGGAATAATAAACAATGTGCACACATTGACTGCAGGCTTCTACACAATACTTCTTTTGAAATTTTAAAACAATTGTATTAATATTTGGAATGTATAAAAACATATTTTTACAAAGTAGCAAATCCTTATGTCCTGACCCCTTTGCTTAAGCCATGAAACACAACCAAAATATTTGAAAGTCTGTGGATACCATTTCCCCATCCAACTCCTCCATCCCAGAGGTAACTGCTCTTATGAAATTATCGTTTCTCATTCGTATGCATTTATTTTCATTTATAAAATAACAACGTTATCACTAAAAATGCATTTTTTATATTTTAACTTATATTAATGGCATTAAAAACCTATATTCATTTACAGCTATCTTTTTTCTTTCTCATTCAAAATTATGCTTGCAAGTTTCATCAGTGTTAATCCAAGTAGCTGTGGCTTATTTATCTTCACTGCTGAATAGTATTCCATTGTGTATGTGTATGTGTGCACATTTGTGTATATACGCATACATATATCTTGGTGTTTCCAATATTTACCATTGAAATAAATCTCATATATACACCCTCCTTTATTGTGTAAATATTTATCTTTAGAGCCCGTAAGTGGAATAAGTTGGGACATGGGATGAATATATCTTCAGCTTTGCCTAAGAGAGTCAAATTTTACTCCAAAGGTTACCAATTTATCTCTCTACATAAGGTGTATGAGAATTCCCTTTGCTCCATATACTCCTCAAAAACTGTCTGACTTAAAAAACTTTTTCACCAATTTGACTCATAAGAAATAATGCTTTTAACATACACTTTTCTGATAATTTCTGTAAAGCACTATCTCTCAATGATAAAATTTCGATACAAAAATATGCAAGGGCCTGATATTTACTAATATCTGTTGCATAAAAGCTGAAAAAGTGCATATATTAAATATAATTCCATTTTGATTAACAGAAAATTTAGATGCTTGTACAGTTATTACCAAAGACCAAGAATTGACGCATTTTACGTGACCACTTTCAGTCTTGGAGACTACTGATTCCACTTTATTGATTAGATTTTTGTGGTCAGAATTCTACTAAAAATTGTTAGAAACTTAATATGTAATAATGTTATTTATATGCACACTATGTTGTATGGATTAAATCCTGGACAAAATTAGCCAAAGTAAGAGAAATCTATATGACATAAAATCTTAGAACCAATGCTCACAGAAATGCCTTCTTTATTTGTCATTGCTACATCTAATGAACAAGAGTTATGTCTGTTTGTTTATTTGCCTGAATCATTTGGATTATTCTTGCAAGTTGCACTCCTCTTTTGCTGTGTGAACATTAACTTTGGTGGAGAAAAAAGGAAGTATGATGATCTACATTTAAATTTATTTTCTCTTTTTTTTGCAGGTAGATTATTTAGTTTGAAAAACAGCCATATTTTTTAGTTCATGTGCAGATATAGTGCCACTGTTAATCTCAGTTCCTTAGGGCTTTTGAAACAACAATATTGACAGACCAAATGATACCTCTCAATACATACCTTCAAATACAACTTCAGCCCATGGCTGCCTCATTTTTTTATTTCCTGAGGTCATTTCTTCTAAGAAATCTCCTCAGGCATCCAACCTTCACATGATACTGGATAGCCACTTTACAAGAATATTATACATGTTTATATACAAAAGATTATATGTTGAATATTTTATATATATAAGAATATATATTTCAGTAATCTTATTTTCTAGTCTATATATTTTCCAGCACTCCTCTCTTCCTATATTACATATACACTAAATATTGTACAATGTGTATTCTTCCTTGTAAATATTTTATCAGCAAGATGAGGTTCCCTTGTAAGTCTGTTACAAACTTAATATTTATGATTGATAGGATAGACAAGTATTCTGAGAGCACATACTTTTAAGAAACGAGAACTGTTTCAATGGCTTACAACCTCTTCAACTGTTTAAGATAGATGAAGGCAATTGCATCAATTTTTTTCCATGCAAAATTTAAAATAACACATAAACTAGGAGGGACTCTGCTAATAAATCACATCAAAATTATTAGAATAGTTACAAACACCCACCACTGAGAAGAGATGCTTTGGAGAACATGGTAAAACCACCAGCCATGGCCACTACACCACTTACCTAACCACTAAACCAAGGCCTAAATGTCTGAAAATATTTCTGCCCAACTTCTTCCTATTGAAATCAAAAGGTTTTATTCAAATTATCCTTCAAAGTAATGTGTGTGAGCATACACAAACACATAGACACACACACACACACACACACGCTCATGTTTTTGACACCAATTTTTAGACTGTTTATTGAGATATTCTTTAAATGTTTAAAAACTTAAATTTGAGAAGGCATCTTGATGAGTCAAGCTATTTCTACCGTTATTACTAGATTGTCCCCAAAACTAAATTCATGCATAACTGCATATAATATTTTAAATTTTTTCTTCGTATTAAATGCATCTTAATTTAAAATTATGTGCAACTGCATTTTCAGGTATCTTTCCAATGTTCTGACCAAATAATTCCTCACACAAACAGATATAGTCTTTATGTTTGCAGCCCAACCACTCACCTCTGCAAATAGGCTACTGGCCATATTGCACAGTCTTCAAATTTATTTTTTACAACAGAAGAAGAACACAGTACCATAATCCTGCACATGTAACAATATCTCTCAATTTAAGGAAAAAAGCCTCAGGATTGAACAACATCTATGTGTCAGATTGCTTTGTAGTAGAAACCCTGGCCACAGATAGTGTTTTAGGAGAAAAAAAAATTAAGACATTTATTATTTCACATTGCCAACAATATAAAACATTTTAAGTCATTCCATATTTTTAAAACAGTATTGCTATAGATTAGTATGCCGCGCAAATTTTAAGAACTTCCATATTTTATGTTCTAATTTTTTCAGTACCTGAGGTTTTGTTCCAAAATAAAATCCAAAATAACAAGTAGAAAAACAGGCCTTGTCATCTAGTATACTCTGGTTCATTGTGATAATACAATAGAGTAATATATATCATTATATATAGTCATGTATATGTATAAAGTTTCTTTTTTAAGACACTTTCCTATAATATTTTTAAAGCTTTCCATATCAAAGTAAGAGCTCGCATTTCTTAATGATAATATTAATACAGCATAAAGAAAATGTGTTGGAATTACAATAATGCAGACATAAAGAAATCTATTTTCACTTAATTTTTCTACAGAGATACAACACGGCATGACAAAGCAAGTTATTTCCAAGGGCACTGCCCCTGGCCCCTCCACATCTCATGTCCTCACATTTCAAAACAACCTCAGCCTGGACTTTATTGTCCATATCACTATCAGCGTTTTGGGCAGAGCCATTAAACAAGTCTCCAGGAAGTTCCAAACTTTCCCACATTTTCCTGTCTTCTTCTGACCCCTCCAAACTGTTCCCACCTCTGCCCATTACCCAGTTCCAAAGTCGCTTCCATATTTTCGGGTATCTTTTCAGCAACACTCCACTCCACTGGTACCAACTTACTGTATTAGCCGGTTTTCAAGCTGATGATAAAGACATACCCGAGACTGAGAAGAAAACGCGGTTTAATCGGACTTACAGTTCCACATTGTTGGGGAGGCCTCACAATCATGGCGGCAGGCGAAAGGCACTTTCTCCGTCAAGGTAGCAAGAGAAAATGACAAGAGGCAACAAAAGCGAAAAACCCTGATAAACCCATCAGATCTCGTGAGACTTACTCACTATCACGAGAGTAGCACGGGAAAGACCGACCCAGTGATTTAATTACCTCCTCCTGGGTCCCTCACACAGCAGGTGGGAATTCTGAGAGATACAATTCAAGTTGAGATTTGAATGGGGACAGGGCCAAACACATCTGTCACCTAAAGCATACACCAGCTGAGCTCTCTTCTTGTGAAGGTTTTTGCTTAGGGCTTCAGTTACCCTCATCCTTTCTTTCGAGTGTTAGATTGGTGTTCTGTGTACCTGCATCTTAGCAGTAAGACAAATAAGACATGTTAAGACATTTTAGATTTAAAATTATCTTTATTTTATACACAAGGAAAGCAAGAGGTAGAAAGTTTCAATGACTTCATCTGAATAACCCAACCAGAGCTCCCTGTCCACTCCGTGCACCCAATCCATGTTTCATTATGCCCTGCTTTTGATCTATAAATATAGGACATCTTCCCAGCCCCACCTTCATTCTAAAGATTAATAAAAGCTCACCAAATCAGTATGCACTCGAAATCTTTGTTTTTGTTCTTTTAACTTAAATTATATACAATCATAAGCAATTCATTAACTAATTTTCTGATCACTCAAAGTGGTATATTGATCCCTGTTTCAGTTCTTCATTGTAGGGACCAGAATTATCTACAAAAGTCATCACCATAATCATGACTCTATTTTAAAAACAGGATGAGGAAAAAACAAAGCCGTATGCTAAATTCTTAAGCCCTTCTATCTAAACTGTAAATTTAAGGGTCATTTGCTGTCTTGAAACATATGAACTTAGTAGGACACGTTATCTACAGACGTACTTATACAGAGGAAATTTTGCACTTAAGAGATAAACATACTTTATTGAAGCCTTCTTGAAAGATAGTGTAAAGTACATTCATCACATCAACTCTTGATATATTCCTCTGATAACCAGCAAGCAGCTGAGTCACATTATTTTTTCTTTGTGTGTGTATATGTGTGTGTGTGTGTGTGCGTGTGTGTGTGAGTTATTAAAGTCTTTGATGCTGGATTGCAACAGGGTCTTGTGAAGTAAATCCACTGTCCTTATGTCTGGGAGAATTTTTGTCAAAGAAACTACAAAGCATTTTTATGTTATTCAATCTATGTTCTGCTACGTTTTTTCCCTCCCTTCCTAACAAAGAAAGAAAAAAGAGTAAGACATCAAACAGGAATAGAGACCAGAATGGGGATCAAATAAGAATATATATGAAAGTGGTTGGAAACTGTGGATTTCTATATAAATATCAGAGTTTATAAACCTGGTGATCATCAATATATGGAAGAAAAATAGTTATGTCTTTATTCCTCAACACACAAGTCCCCCTATCATGTCCATCACCACAAAAAAAGCACAAATGAATTAATTTAAATTTTGTCCAAAAGATGAAGTCTCCTGAGATAAGAAATGATATTTCTGTGATACATTCCTCAATGAATATTAGATGGTTTCTACTTAGGCGGACCTGAAAATTAGCACAAGTCAAGCAAAACAACAGCATTACAACTCAAAAACAAGAAAGAGAGAAAGGGACGGATGTATCAAATTTTGTAGCCAAAGGGCAAGATCAAGGACATTCAAGCTGGAAAAATTCATGAAAATGGGACTTGGCTGCTTTTGTTCTCTGAGTCCTCAAACTTTCCCTTATAAGGGCTGATCTCTCTGGACCTAACACTGTGGTGATTTCACTTAAAAAAAAAAAAAAAAAAAAAGTATTTAAAAACAGGCTCTTGCTGGTGTCAGAGATAGTCAATTCTCTTACTAATCTTCTTGAACGTCCTGTTTCTATCCAAAGCCAGCTGTTAGAGCCTATAGGTTACAAGTCTTTCAACAATCTAATCTTTAATTCAAAGTTTAAAAAGCTTAAAATAACTTTTGACCTACAAGCAGGTTTTGCTTGTTCATACAGACATATTTATACGTAGTGTTATCAGAAGCCTCTAGAAGTCTATGAGATAGTACTTTGTGAGATACATTTGAACGAATATCTCACTTCAGCCAACCTCCTGAGGTTTTAGTAGGTATCTCCTCTCTGGGGACCAGTGACTCAACTCACTGAAAGTTAATAAGTTATTAGTAAAGTATAGGCAAATTTTAAAAAAACAGTGAAGAAATACTGATAAGTAAGTTGGATAATGGAAGACACTTCCTGGCAATTTTTATAAGCAAGAATTCCATTGAGAATAGAAACTTAATGTTCCTTTGTTGGATTATCAATACACAAAAGAAGAGCAAGGAACTTGTTTTACATTTCTGTTTTGTGACAAAATTCCTAATTTTTCTCCAGTGGTTCATACTGACATACTTCTTAAAGCCTTCCCTGGCTGTAATTTTCTCCCCCTAGTGTTCTTTCCTCTCTTTTAGAAAGGCTAGATAATTGTTCCCTAGCTTCATCTCTATAGTATTTTTGTCTCCCCTCCTAAAGTTATAATCTCCTTGAGGATGGATTCCATAGTTGTGAACTCTTTGTAACTCCGGAAGTACAATATTGCTACACAGAATACACAACCATTTATGGAGAGAGAAATGATTTGTTCTCTTAGTCTCATTTCCTCAGTATGATACATGAGATTTTGCCTCTATTACCTCCTAATGCATAGGTAGTTTGGACATAATATATATTATTTATTTCCATAGGGTTTATCTTTAGAATGTCTTTCCAGAGCTCCAGAAAAGATGTATTTCGTGTGTAATGTATGTTTACCTTTCAGAAAGTGAGTTATAAGTTACCGATGTTTTGAGGGTACAGGAGAAGGAGGACTGGGGCAAGGAAGCCAAAATGTGGGGAGAGGAATGGACAGTGCTGTGGGGAGGAGGCAGAGTGCCCTGTGGGCAAAAGACCTGGAGAATCACAAAGCCCAAGACTGACATTTCCAATTCTGACTCAAAACCTCAGCAAAGATTCATCGAGATTTGCAGCTTTCTCTTTTGAATAGAAAATAATCTTATCAAGGGCCGGTAGGATCAATCATATTTAAATGTTATTGGTTTTATCAGCTACCACAGAGGGAGAAGTAATTTTGCACCGTTGGATAGTTGAAGGAAGGCAGACCCAGGCGAGTGACCCTTGACAGATAGGTCACAAAGAGAAATTGGAGAAGACAAACTTTACCTACTTGGCAGTTGTGCTAGGTGTTGGCAGCCACTTTTCCCTGTGTCAGAGGGCTGTAGTAGAAAGGACACTAAATACATTTCAGAAAGGACCCAGGAGAGAATGCTACTAGTGACAGTAATGACAACTAAGCAACAAAAGGAGCCCATCATTTATGAAGGGCTTTCTATAGACCAGGCACTACCTCTTCACCCTCTCCACTGGTTTTTATTCATTAATGTATTTATAATGTTACACTGACCCTTCCCTGTCTCATAGCTTTCCTTCTGAAAAACGCTTCTCTAATCGTATGTTTGCTGTGGGTGTGGCAGTCTTGGAACTCTGGAACCATGCAGAAACGTATTTAAACTGTACAGTAGGTGAATGTTGGTAATGTATGCTCCTCACCAAGAAAGACAGAAAGAAAGAAAGAAAGAAAGAAAGAAAGAAAGAAAGAAAGAAAGAAAGAAAGAAAGAAAGAAAGAAAGAAAGAAAGAAAGAAAGAAAGAGAGAGAGGGAGAGAGAGGAAGGAAGGAACGAAGGAAGGAGGGAAGGAAGGAAGGAAGGAAGGAAGGAAGGAAGGAAGGAAGGAAGGAAGGAAGGAAGGAAGGAAGGAAGGAAGGAAGAGAGGGAGGGAGGGAGGGGGAGGGAGGAGGTTAGTTCAGAACACTCTCATGCATGTTTTTCAGTCTGGCTAGAAGAAAGGAGACTTTTTCCTTTCTAATAGCAAAACGGTTAAAATGTGATGCTTGGTATGGAAACGACTGTAACCTTTATCTCATAGAGACACATATACAAAGAGAGAAGCAGGGAAAAGAAATAGAGAAGGAATCTGGCATGGTTGTATGTCTAAGTGGCCCTTACTTCTAGGGCTCCCTAAAACTAGCTCAAATCTCCCCTTCCTACAGTTGCTATGTGAGCCATTGAGTCCATTCTTTTCTTCCCTTTGAATCCAATTAAACTATTTTCTTCATTTACAAATATGCATGGAACATTTACTTCTCACAATCTTATGCTTCAATGTATTATACAAACAAACAGCAACTTAAACAGTATAGCTGAATAACTTTCCTCAAGGTCATGAAACTAATAAGTTGTGGCCCAGGTCCAACTTGTTGTCCCTGCACTTTTAATTGCTTGCTTGTCCACCAGGATCCTTAACCATCTTTGCCTTTGTTCCTCAAGGTCAATTTTATTGGACTTTTTTTTTTTTTTTTTTAGTCCTAGGAGGGTCAAATGAGATAATCTAAAGAAAATCATTCTGACTACTGTAAAATGCCATAGGCAAAAGTACTGTCGCAGCGGTCCAAGTGCCTAATGCCTGCTGGAGGCTACACAGCATTAATCTCAATATACTCCATGTTGAACTGGGCTTGTAAAATTGTTTAATGATCCTAAAATTTATGTATTTCTTGTTTGTTTAATCTGAGGTTTATTTTCTTTATACTTTACAAAAAACATTATCAATTATATATGACTACAATATAAATTGAAACTTTAAAACAGGGACAGTGCAGCCTTTAAACCTCTGTATTCAGCATGAAAACATGTGAACACCAGGGAGGGCTTTAGAGTGAATATCCAAGAAAATAAATGACAGCTCCCATCATTCTCAGAAAAAAGAAATAGTACATCATTCCAAAGAAAAAGTATCTTACATGCTACAGCTACCAACATGTGTAAAAACAAGAAGCTTGATGTATCCAATGGATTGTAATTCATGGAAGAAAAATACTATTTTATAACATTTATTGAGCCTGATACTATTCATGCCACAGAGTTAATTGCTCACTGGAGTATCAGTAATTATTTTAGACCACTAAAATATTATCTTTGTGTTACTAGGGAAACAAAAGACAGTTTTGCATGCGAGATTCTAACTAAGTCAGAAATTATATACAGATTTCCTAAACCCTGTGCTCATTTAAATAATGATTTTTGCAAAGAAACAGAAAGGCATCTTTATATTCAGAATCTCTAGACAGATCAAATCAAAGCTAAATTTTATGAGACATGTTAGGATATTTCTGTTCAAACAATAAATAGTGATTTTGAGCAATGTCTAGACATATGAGAAACCAAGTTGAACAAAAGTGGCAAGAAAATAAGTAAAGCTAAATATTGTCCCTAATTGTAACAGAAAATACAAGTCTCTAATACTTCTAAACGTTTCCTGGCTGTAAAATCCAGGATGGTGTGATGAAAGCCTCTTGTTCTCTCTCCGCCAGGAACAAGTTAAAGCTGACCTCAGCCATAACATGGTTTTCAGAGGGGGGGACTTCAATGCCCTTAACTCTTCTGGAAAGCTGATAACTTTTGAATGCAGGCAGCAGGGAATCTGGCACAGGCTGCTTTCTCTTTGGGTTTCATGCAAAGATCCTGCCAGGTTGTCTAGAGCTACCAAGGGCAGGAAAGTAGGGCAGTAGTCTCTAATAAGAGGCTAAAATTAACAGGAAAAAAAAAAAAAAAAAAGCCTTCTATGCAAATTTCACTTAAAAATATTTTAAATATTTAATAATTATCAACAAACTCATCTACAGATTTTTTGAAAAGGACTGAATTATCTATCAGTAATGTGTACATGACATTGCTCATGTTACCAACTGTTATTATTTGTCATAAGAAAATAAGCATTTCTTTTTTTTTTTTTTTTTTTTTTTTTGAGACGGAGTCTTGCTCTGTGCCCCAGGCTGGAGTGCAGTGGCGCGATCTCGGCTCACTGCAAGCTCCGCCCCCCCGGGTTCACGCCATTCTCCTGCCTCAGCCTCCCAAGTAGCTGGGACTACAGGCGCCCACCACCTCGCCCGGCTAATTTTCTTGTATTTTTAGTAGAGACGGGGTTTCACGGTGTTAGCCAGGATGGTCTCGATCTCCTGACCTCGTGATCCACCCGTCTCGGCCTCCCAAAGTGCTGGGATTACAGGCTTGAGCCACCGCGCCCGGCCGAAAATAAGCATTTCAAATGTAAAGCCTCTCTTTGAAATATTTTAGGTTAAGTTACCTTTCTTCTCTTTGAAACCTCATATGCTCCCAAATTTTAATAATACAGTAATTAAAGATAAGACATATTTCTTTTATTTCCATAGCACCTCTAGCTGAGAAGTCTGAGATGTTATAGTAAGAAACCCCAGAGGTCAATGGTCAGTAGTAGAAAGATGGTATGCACTTGAGCAAGCAAACAAAGCAGGCCAGCTTTGCCATCTATATACCTGACACTCAAAGCATACAGATCTCCTTGTGGTCAAAAGTGGAGAGCACCTGAATTCTAGAAACTTGTTAGTGTTTGATAGACCCACTATTTCATAGCTTCTGTCAAAATCTCAGTTGAGAGAATACATATTCAAGAGCGATTAAGAGACAAGCTGTTCAATTATCTCTCAAGATCAACGGCTCTTAAATGTTAATATGCAAAATACACACAAACACACACACATCACTGGGGTCATATTGAAAATGTGTATATGTGGCTGGGCGCAGTGGCTCATGCCTGTAATTCCAGCACTTTCAGAGTCTGAGGCGGGTGGATCACGAGGTCAGGAGTTCGAGACCAGCCTGGACAAGATGGTGAAACCCCTTCTCTACTAAAAATACAAAATATTAGCTGGGCATGGTGATGGGCCCCTGTAATCCCACCTACTCGGGAGGCTGAGGCAGGAGAATCACTTGAACCCAAGAGGTTGAGGTTGCAGTAAGACAAGATTGTGCCGTTGCCCTCCAGCCTGGGTGACACAGCAAGACTCCGTTTCAAAAAGAAAAAAAAGAAAGAAAATGTATATATGTATATGTGAGATTTCAGAGATTCAAATTGAATAGGACTGAAGTCCTTATTTGCAACATGTATTATAAGCAATGCTACTGAGAATCACATTTTGACAAACATTTCTAGTATCCTTAAGCTTCATTCATTTACCAAATCATAGCACCAAAAACTTATATATGAACTACTTACTCTAATTTCTCACAGAAGTGGCTTTGCAGAATTATAATTCACTTTTCTTCCCTGACTTTCATTAAGGGTTATCATGTGAAGTAACTACATGAAAAGTCATTTTACATTCTAGAGAAACTTAGATTGACAGTACTGTTCATTTTTGTTCAAAGATGCCTTTTCTATGGGCAGTATATTTCTCATAGCACTAAGGACCAGAAAAAAAAATTTATCAAACAATTTGTTAACAAGTCTGTAATTTATCATAACAATGTTTTTCTTGGATACCTGAAAACACAGAGAAAAATTTTGTTCTGAATCACAGTGACTGTTTGAGCTTTTACCTTGATTTTAATCATGTGTTTGTCTTTAATCATAAGTGTATCAAATTATTTTTGGAAGCAACTAGACTCATAATAATAAGTTAAATTGCAAAGGCAGATGTCATTTTGTAATGAGTGCCTAAGCATTGGGGCTGGGACGGGGGGTCCAACCAAGTTTGTTGACCCATTTATTTATGTAAATTTTCAATACCATAAATTCAAGTTATATAAGCACAAAGTCAGGACAGCTCACCAAGGCCACTGTTAGTATGCAGTGTATTCATACTCCTTGTAGAATTAACTCTCATAGTGGCCACTATTATGCTGTCCTGTTAAAACCTATTCATATATTTGCCTCACTATGACAAACAATGCCTCTCATATACCTCCATGTAGTTTTCTTTTAGATCCCTTTTAGTGCTTTCCTCTGTTCAAACCAAGAGGCTTGACAAGTTGCTACCTTTCATCTGGATTGTGTCAGCCTTGGAACATATCTTCCTAAGCCAAAATCTTTTACACATCACTGCCAGATTAATCTTCCTGCAGACTAATTCTAATGAAATTTAAATTATTTAGCTGGTCATCCAAGGCAATCTATGATCTTGATGCTACTTGTCTTACAAAGTCAATTTTCTACTATGTGTCCCATAAGCACCCACTCCAGCCTAGCTCATTTTCTACTTTATTTCCCTCTGCTTTCCCACTCCCAGGTAGAACGACATTTAGTTGGTCTTTAAGAACATAAATTGTATTCATCCTTAAAGCCATCAAAAAGCCTCATTAGAAACTGCTAATAAAAGTAATTTCTTTTCCCTCTATGACTCTCATAATACCTTTTAGATTTTCCCCTACTACATATATCTTTCATTATCATTGTTAAGGAATAGGTCATATTTTCCCCTCAAGACTAAAAGCAAGATCTGTTATTACCGTTAAGACAAACCCAGTACATTCTGTATCATATAGGTTGAGTTCAATGGCACTTAACTACCTGGAGAAAGAACTGAACCAATTGCTTTCTTTTCAAGAAATTATTCACCATTTGAATTTATCTCAGCAACATCTTACACAACAAAGAGGTAAAGCAACCTGAATATCATTGTGCAAAGAAGGGAATCAGCCAATTCCTTCTGGAGCAGTGTTTACCAGAGAAAGCTTATGGATTCAGGATCAGTAGCAGGTAACCCTGTCACCCTTGCCCCATCACATTCTGGGCAATGCACAGCCATCTCACAGGACCAGACAACTGATTCTGGAAGCCAGACGCCCCCCAGATGTGTGGTGCTGAGGGGTTTTTAAGACTTGTGTGACATGGCAGAATCTTGTGTCCAGTTCTGTGGGGCCGAATACTAGGTCTTTATATAATCAGACATCCAAGCCTAAAAATTACAGCTACAAGGTATACGATTCATCATACCAAGATTCTGGTCAGGAATGCACTGGCCCCTGCCTTGGCATGATAGGGAAGCTGGATTCCAAGTTCAGTGGCTTACTAGTACCAGAAACATGAAGTCATAACTGCTTTCCATGGTACTTTGCAAGAAGCATTTCTTTCTAAGAGATCAGCTTTCAGGAGATCAGCCTTAGACAAATTCACTCTTATCTTTCCTATATTCAGAGTTCTAAAACAATATGAATTATATTTGCGACACAAAATTCGGGTATTAGGAGACTGACCCACATGTACACCATGCAAACCACTCCCAAAACCTGTTACATATGTGCAAAGCACTAGCTGGCAGAGATGAATCCCTTCACTAAAGTAAAGCTCATCAGTGAGCTAAATTAGTAGGAGCCCCCCAGCTTAATATGGTGCCTCAGATGTCCTGGCCCTCCAGTAGCAAGGACAGACAGTAAATCTTTCTCAAGGGTCTTGCTTAGAAATTAACCGAATAGGTATATCATCTACATATTCTCACGATACGGAAAAATATTAACATTAATCTCGTATGGAATGAGAAGTGTTGTAAACCCAAATTATTCTCTTTTATCATTGTTTTGAGGTTCAGAACATGGTTCTGGCTGTTGTCAAATTTAATAGACTAAAGATCAGAGGAAGAATCATCTGAGTCAACCACATATCTAACTATGGGTCCCATGAAAACATAGAGGCTATGGATTATTAAACACTGCTCTGGGACAAGGTGGTGGTGCTCAGAAACACTGTCCAAATTCATATCCAT
Source organism: Theropithecus gelada (assembly GCF_003255815.1). Taxonomy (NCBI): domain Eukaryota; kingdom Metazoa; phylum Chordata; class Mammalia; order Primates; family Cercopithecidae; genus Theropithecus; species Theropithecus gelada. The sequence goes on from NC_037670.1 coordinate 99,913,896, forward strand.
ATAAAGTCCCCTCCTCCAAAAGTTTTTGTGTTTCATGAAAACATGAAAAACAGAAACAAAAGCAATTTACCCTGTCAATTAACACCTAGGCAGTGCAAAACAGCTACCTTCTCACCACACAGAGGTAAGATTAAAAAGAGAAAGGATAACTAATTTATATGTGCTGGGGTTGGGTAGTGGGACAGCTGTCAGAAATCTAAGTCCAGAAGCTCAAAGAGAGGCAAAAGCTCCCTACTCTCCAAGACCTGGGCTACTTGCCATGATGAAGTAGAGGACCCAGCAAAAAGGAAGAAGGAGGAGGAGGAGGAGAAGGAGGAGGGAGAGGAGGAGGAGGGAGAGGAGGAGGAGGAGAGGGAGGAGGAGGGAGAGGGAGAGGAAAAGTAGGAGGAGGAGGAGGAGGAGGAGAGGGAAAAAATCAGGTCATAAGCACAATCCCTTTAGCAATTGCAGGAGGGAGAAAGAAGAGGAAAAGAGTCAGGATAGGGTCAAAGGTGGAGCTCACACATGCATCCTGGCTCCCTGGAAAATGGTCTCAGAGTGTGGCTGCAGAAGGAGGAAATCCTGGAGCATAAAGAAGCAGATACTCCTGAACAGAGCCAGCACCCTGGGTTTCAGTGACTGCTGGCTTCACATCTGAGCTTTGTTCTGCTTAGTTGCTCGATTTGGAAATAGAGGGTGATTTTCAAAACCCATTTGTTGTTTCTCTGAATAGAGTCCCTCCAACTGGGGGAAATAAGTCATTAGCAATAATTTAGGGTACATTGTCTTCGCTTAGATTGTAGTTTCAAATAAATATTCAAAAGAACCATATTTAAAATGTTCAGAAGTCTTGCCATGGATATAATTGTTAAAGGAAGAGAGGAAAGTGAATTTTTATAAATAAAAAATATTTCTCACAGGAGACTTGGTTGCTTTTTTTTGTTAACAAAACTTGACTCCTTCTTCATTATTCATAATTTAAACAGTGCCAAATGTTGCCATATATAATATTGAGAAATTTCTAGCTTTGTACACTGAAAGTATTGTATCCTACTATCACATTGAATAGCACACAGTATTTTATCCCTGATATGTAGTTTCTGTAAAATTGTACAGCTTACCCATAGCAGGATACAAATTAATAATTAATATGACCCTGTCCCCAGTTTGATAATGATATATTTTTACTTTTGAGCAACAAAGAAGAAGAAAAGAAAAGAAAGGTCTTATATTTTTATAGTTTATCATGTTTTCTCTGTCTAAAATTTTAAGAAGCTACTATATTGAAAACTATATTAAATTCCATATTGTCTACATAAACTGGTGATATTTTATTTTAAAAGGGGGAATTTATATTTTCCTTCAATCGACTTGCCAGATGTTAGAGCTTTTTAAAAAATTCTACATCTAAAATTTCTTTGCCACTGATTCAAAGCAGCCTGGCATTTCATTTATACATTTAAAAATATATATGAGAAAATATTATTCACTGAAGAGAATAAAATATTACTTACTCTCAAGTGGGTGTAAGACAGAAATTGAATTAATAGTCTCTGCCTTGTCAGAACTGCTAGGCCAACACTTTCTTAAGTCTTTAAAGTAACAAATGGGGTATTTGCAGTTATACAAAACACGAATTGTCCATGACATTTTCAGAAGGATTAGAACAACCACTATGAATAATTTATTTACTTTCACCAAGATAATACTTACTTTATGAAAAATAAACATGTAACCACTACAGGGGTAATCAGACTTCATTTAATTTTTCCTTTATAAAATTTAAACCAATTCACAGATGTTTCCATTTCTAAAATGCTTAAATTTAGTATTATACTCTCTTATGACATTTTATCATTCTCTGTATTGCAACATTTTAATACGGTTTCACAAGGACACCAATTAATATGACTGAGCATAAGACAGAAAAAGGAAAGAAAGAATTAAGAGAGAAGTAAAGAAAGAACAAAAGATAGAGTAAAGGGACTGAAGGAACAAGGGAGGCATGGAGGGAGGGGAGAGGGAGGGAAAGGGGGAGTGGGGGAGGGAGGGAGGGAAGGAAGGAAAGTTATCCAGAGGTTTATGGGAAGACACAGACATTTATAGCTGCCCATCACTTTGAACACCCTTTTCTACCTTGAGTTCCACCTTTCCAAAATGGAAATAATTACAGAACTTCTGGTGTCCCTGCCTAAGGATAATCAACACCACACGGCGGGCTGAGGCCCACAGTTATCCTCATGTAGAACAGATCCCATGTTTGGTTGAGAACTCTCCCAGCTAGATAACTTCTCATCACTTTTTTCTAGCATCTGATGTTGCTACCTTTGCAAAAAGACAGACCCTGACTGTCACACATGGTTGACTTGTGACTCTCCATGTTTTCTTTTATTATTTCTCTATGTCTTGTATTGAGGCTAAAAGAGTACATACAATTATGTGAACTCTTACTACAGCATAGATTTGCTTGAGAAATATCACATACCCAGCTATTGCAAATTTTAATAAAACATATCAGTCTTTTTCATAGTGCCTCATGCTGGAATAAGCATTCAGTGAATAAATGTGTAAGTCAAATGGGTTATCAATAGTAATAAATAATTAAAATCTGCTCTTCGCATGGCATTTGATGGGGCATTTAAAGTAAATTTAAAGTAATTGCCCCTTCCCAGTAATTTCACCCTATTTGTCTCTACCTAATATCCAAATAAAAGTAAAATAAAAATTTGAATAGGCATACCTCACATGAATGTATATACACATACTGAATAACACATGTAACATGGCCAATATTATTCAGTGCAGCCATCGGAGCAGTTTGGACGATTCAAGTGGATTCAGTCATCAAAGTGAAGAAGAGTCCCTTTTACTTTCATGGTTCCTAATTAGGGGGATCAATAGAATAGCTGTCACATTATAGAAGACTTTACAATCTGCTAATTAATCAAAAGCAAAGCTCAACAAAGCTTGCTGTGTATTTATTGTACCTCATTTTCTACCATTAGCAGTTACAAAACTGAAGAGCTTTCATTTCTAGTTATACTCTTGTCTAATTAATTCAATGGTTCCACGGTCTTGTTTTTATCACAACACAGTTATACGTAATACCCACGACCACTAACACTGAGAAGACACCAGGATCAGGCTCTCCAGACTAAATTATGACCCCTCTCATTGGAATTGGACAATTACGTATCCCTGACTTCAGTTTTTCTGCACTGAGGACAGTGGAGGTCAATTAGAAGTATATAAAGCCCTCTGAAAAAGAACCCCCCGTATGAGATTATGAGTGTAAAGTATCTTAGAATCAAATGGCTGGAAATATGATTTCAAAAGCCAAAGACACTGTAGCAATACAGCATTGAGGCATGTTGCTAATCCCTAGACTTTGTTTTCATAAAATGTAAAGTTATTGTTCCTTTAAATTACATTGTCTTAACACCTCCTTCCCCAAAAAAGGCAATATAATCTACATAACATCTCAGTTTTCAACTTTAAAAAAAAACACATATGAAAAATATACCGGCTAGTAACATTATGTCAAATGATACTCTTTAATCAAATAATTTCGAAATAGCTTTTAAGTGCAACTTCTTTTCTTTATGCTTTCCCTCATAAGTATATATTTCATCATTCATTTAGTCAACGTAATTTTTAAGCACAAATCGGGTCTGAGGTACCTGAAGACATATGCTTGAAATACATTTTCCCTATCCTCACATAACTCAGAAGTCAGGCAAGAAAAGCAATGAGTAAGAGCAGTAATAAAGTATGCATAACATGGTATGACAGTAAGGATAAAATACACCCCGTAAGGAAGCCTACTTGGATTGAAAGGAATTTGTCAGGGAAGGGATCTCTGAAGTCTTTGATGTAGTTCTCTGTCTTAGTCCACTTTCCACTGCTATAGCAGATGGGGTAATTTATGAATAAAAGAAATTTATTTTTTACAGTTCTGGAGGCTGGGAAGTTCAATATTAAGTTGGCAGCATCATGTGAGGGTCTTCTTGCTGCATCAGGACCTGGCAGAGGACATCACATGGAAAGAGATTGCTTGGGAGAGAGTTCGTTTTTATAACAAACTCACTCCCAAGATAACAGCATTAATCCATTCATGGGGAGAGATTTCCCCATGACTTAACCACCTTTTAAAGGTTCCATCACCTAACACTGTTACAATGGCAATTACATTTCAACATGAGTTTTGGAGGGAACATTCAAACCGTAGAACTCTTGAAGATAAAGAAGTTACCTAGTTCAGCCATTCTGGAAAGCAGTGTGGCAATTCCTCAAATAGCTAAAAACAGAATGACCATTTGATCCAGCAATCCCATTACTGAGTACCTACCCAAAAGAACATAAGTTATTATATCATAAAGACACATGCATGTGTATGTTCATTGCAGCACTCTTCACAATAGCAAAGACATGGAATCAACCTAAATGCCGATCCGTGGTAGACTGGATGAGGAAAATGAGGTACATACAAACGATAGAATACTATGCAGCCATAAAAAAGAACAAGATTGTGTCCTTTACAGAAATATGAATGGAGTTGGTGCCCATTACCCTTAGCAAACTAATGCAGGAACAGAAAATCAAACACTGCATGTTCTCACTCATCAGTGGGAGCTAAATGATGACAATACATGAACACAAGACACTGTGGCCTACTTGAGGGTGGATGGTGGGAGGAGGGAGAAGTGCAGAAAAAGTAACTATTGGGTACCAGGCCTAGTACCAGGGTGATGAAAAATAATCTGTACAACAAACCCCTGTGACACAAGTTTACCTATGTAACAAACCTGCACACGTTACCCCAAATCAAAAATAAAAGATTTTAAAAAAAGAATATTTCAAAATTAAATAATATTTACTTTTAAAAAGAGAAAGAATTTCCAAACCAAAACCCAGGAAGAGGGTGTGGGAAAGGGTGATAGCCACAAAGGCAAAGGTACGAGCATGTCCAGAGGGAATAAATCCTATATGAGCATCTTCACATATCTCCATGCCACCCTCACCTTATGATCCTTGGAGGATGAACTTGTAGAAACTTCATGCTTATCACATCACAGTAGTTTACCCAGAAAGTTTCATATCAAATTTTCTCTTTTTTTCCTCATTAATATAACACAGGAGTCTAAACAATATCACTTCATGTAGTGAAGGTGTGACACTTTTAAACTCGAGAAGCGTAGAGATTTTCGATCTTTTCCTATCTATATCCTTGAAGCTAAATAATGTGCTTCTAAGTAATCTAAACCCCATTGCAAGTCTTTTGGGAAAAAGCAATGGGTGAGGGAGGAAGGTGTTGAGGTTGAGTAGAGAGTACTACCAATGAGTGATAATTTTAATATAATTACCCTATTTATCATCACATATTACTGAACTGATAAAAATAACAAAACACTCCTCGTGGAAAATAAATGTGTCATATGACCCTTTGCTATTAATATGTGGTAGGCTGTTTTTCATTGTAGGCTTTTGTCCAAATCCTACATCTTAATACAATTTTACCATTTGCTCCAGGAGGACTATTATTTCATCTCAAATAAGACAAGATGAGGCAAAAAGCAAGGAAAAGGAATTTGCCAGGAAGCCAAGCCAAGGAAAAATATATAAATGAAGAAAGTGGAAGAGAGAAGAAATAATAAACTTCAGGGAGAAAAATGCCAAGGGAAGATATTTTTAAAATTTTTGGTTCTGAAATCAGCAGACTAAATATATAATCAGAGCACGGAGATGCTATTTAATACTGTACATGGAGTATTAATGTACATGAAGCAAAACAAGATTTCATGAAAAATAAAATCTTTCTGGACACTTACTACTAACTCAGATTATCAAATAAGTTTTCCAAGGAATATTGGCAAATAAGATGCTTTCTCTGATTTTTTCCCTTAGTTTTAAGGATTTTTATTCTAAAAATATTACTTTCTATTCGCTATCTTAAACAGCATAAAATTTAAAAGATTTTTATCTTCCTTAAGCCACATTTTTTGGTGGTACAAAAGGATGCTTGACTTGTTATTTACATGTCAATTTAGTATTTTTGGATTTAGTGAAAGTTTCCATAAATATTACGGCTATTACTCCATGGATGCCAATTGACCAGATATGTCCATTTAGTCAAAATAGGATTATATAAGGAAGCCAACTTGAGTATGGGAGAATTTGAGTACATGCAGCGATCCTGGAACCAATCCCCCAAATACATAGTGGGATGACTGTACCTCCTTACATAATGCCAACATATGGACCCTGATGTATTTATCCTTTTATTATTTTTCTGATTAGTGGGATCCAATGTTGTACATACTGATTCTTGTTATAGAAAAACTAGACCTCTGAGGCTGGGCGCGGTGGCTCACGCCTGTAATCCCAGCACTTTGGGAGGCTGAGGCAGGTGGATCAAGAGGTCAGGAGATCGAGACCATCCTGGCTAACATGATGAAACCCCGTCTCTACTAAAAAAAGGTACAAAAAATTAACCGGTGGCGGGCGCCTGTAGTCCCGGCTACTCGGGAGGCTGAGGCAGGAGAATGGCGTAAACCCTGGAGGCGGAGCTTGCAATGAGCCAAGATCCCACCGCTGTACTCCAGCCTGGGTGACAGAGCAAGACTCCATCTTAAAAAAATAAAAATAAATAAATAAATAAAAGGAAAACTAGACCTCTGAGCAAGAAGTATTCGTAAGTGTAAAAAGAGGGGGTAAAAGATGATTGATTGGAGAAGAATATGTTTTTATTACTTCAGAAACTATTTTGAGGATAATCAAAACTGAATTTTTGTTTTTCACAGATTTCATAGCTTATTTATACTAATGGTGACAAGCAGTTTCCCTATAATTTGAAGAATCTTGAAACTTCTCAGATATGATGAGCTAGTTAAAGAGCCTAGATCTTTGTCTTTAAATTAGATGAATATCATTTAATAGTTTCTCTACTGCTGAAGTGCATGAGATCATCTGAGGTCCTGCCATCTCACTTCTTACCAGGAAGCCAACAGTGTTTAAAAATCTAAAAGTCAAGGGTGTCACGCAAAAGCCCGAAGCAAGTAAACATCAGTTTGGTAGAGATTTCAATGAAGACTAGAAAGAATTGAAGACTCAAAGGCCAAGAGCCATTGACATATTTTCCTTCCAAACTGCACTGCTAGAACTAGATTAAGGTTGGACAACCTGTGGCATATTTTAGCAATTGAAGGAGGGTTTTTCTGGCTAAAGCATATTAAGTGAGAGAGAAGGAAGGAGATAATTGGTATTTAATCTGGAGAGATACTGTGCTTAACGTTGCAAGCCTTTTAAAGAGTTTGGTCTTTAAATTAAGGACAAAAGGAATCCATTGAAGAGTTACGAAGAGGTACTGGTATGATCAGATGTTTTTAAAAGGTTACTCTGACTAAAGTGAAAAGATTAAACAGAAGCAAAAGTGGTATAAGGAGACCAAACAGGAAGCTATTCCTACGGAAGTCCAGAAATAGGTGGAGGTAGCTTGGATCAGGAGGGCACATAGGAATGAAGAGATAGACCAATTCAGAAAATATTTGGTTCTCCTACTCAGAAAATTGTTATCTTTGATTCTTCTCCTATGCTTTCCCTAACAGATCAATCTTACTATCATGCCATTTTGATAATCTAATTTTCTTTTACATCTCTGCAATTTTCTGATTCTTATAACTATGTTATGGTCTAGCTTAAGTTCTGTGATAACCAGCTACACGATCAATTTTCAGTGCCACATCACAAGAGATTTCAGTAATATATTTTATCATATCACCCCCCGTTTAAAATGTTTCCATTTTTAATCATCTGCATATAGAATAATGTCAAAACTTTCTAGCATGGGTTAAGGGTCTCAATAAAATTCAAGGGCTCCAATTACCTTAAGCCATATCTTTTAAATCTTCTCACCTCCAACTCTATGCTCCAGCCATATTGGATCGTCTCAAGTCCCTGTCTTCCTCACAAGTTGGGCCTTGTTCTCACTTGCTTCCAGCTCTTTCCATGTGCTAGCCCATCTGCCTGAACGCTGTCCAACAGCCACTCACAGATACTCCACATCCCTCCCCTCATATGCAAACTAGATATCTCTTGCTCAACCTTCACTTCTTGGTGGAGTTGTCACTTCCATTTCTGGGAATCATTTCCTGGCCTCTTGATGAAACGTAGCCATCCATCCTTTGTCCTCCAAAACACAACCAAGCTCTGTGGTACAATTTATCACACTAAGTGATATTTTCTATTAACTGGTCCTTAACTCCTTTTAGCTTCTTGAAGGTGGGAAATGCATTTTACTTATCTTTGTATGTTCTGTGCTTTGACATACAGTAAACCCACAAGGAAAAGTTAATAAATGATAAAGAAGTGAATGGTGTCATCAATCCTAAGTTTAATCTCAGCTTTTTTTCTTAGCAGCTATATTATTTCAGTCAGCTCACTAGTCTTGTGAACTTTGGTTTCTTCATCTTTAAATCTGAGGAAATAATAATACATAATAGAATTCAAAATTGTACAAGAATTGACACAGTTTTTTAAAATTTAAATGCATATATGTTACACTGGTAGTTGACTTCTTGGTAACTGGATTTCCTCCTGTGTAGAATAAGGAAGGTTTGACCAGGACTGGCTTTTAAAAGGAGCTGGATAGGTGAATGAATGAGTGAATGAATGACTGCCAAACACTCTCTAATTTGATATTCCTCAGCAAAATTTTGTAATTATCTATTTCTTGAGTCCTTGTGAAACTCTACCACTGAAGCCTTAATTGTCTCATTCCCTCAAAACCCCTGGTTATTATCAGTATATATATTTACATTGTATCTGTTTAACCTCAAAATCAGAAAAGGAAAATCCTTCCATCTCTCCCAATCTGAGAATGAGCCTCTGTTTCTGTAAAATAAAAAACCAGAACAACAAATAATACCAACCATAAATATAGCCCCTCTTATAGCATTTTTATTTTCTCTGTTTTCTTCATTTAAAAAGTGAACTTCCCACACACATCCACACCTCACTTTTTTCAGGTCTTCTAATACTCATTTAAAAATAACTTTCACTAGATAAAATAATTTTTCTTTACAAAAAACCAGTGTGACAAATATAGGGAACAACAAAAAAAAAATTATTCCACAAGACTTTTATAAAACATGGGTTCTAAATTAAGAACTTATAAACATAGAGTTCAGTGGACCCTACTGTGTTTCTGTGCAAAGTCAGTTTAGATATTAGTTTAACATGCAAGCAAAATATCAGAAGAATGACCCCTGGCCCTTTCGTCAGTGCTTTTCTTCTCCCATAGTGACCCACTGGTCAACCAAAAGTCAGTAACTTAGGCAGTAGTGGAAGGTGAGGTCAGATATAGTTCATGTGCTTCTGTAATCTCTTCACATCTCTGTGAGTAAAACTTCTTAGAAAGCTTTTTCAAGATGAAATCAGCTTGCCACTTTTTCCCCTTCCTTTCAGAGAAATGCCTTCAAGCACTTGATGAAAACCACTGTACTCATCATTTTACTAATTTATATGTCGTGTAATATATATCATCTTTACACCTACTTCACATATGTTTATACCTATTTCACATCTTCATACCTTGTTCACATATAACATATTTCATGCTTATTCTATATATGAACCATAGCTTTGAATTCTCATCAACTTCAAGAGGCTTTGAAAAGTGAAAGGAAGAAAGGAAAAGAGGATGGTCTTCACAGATAAAAGATTTCAAACATTAATAATTTCTTAAAATAATCATATTTGACAGGATATTTTCCATTCCATTACATATCTTTTAAAACATATGTTTACTAAGAGTCTCAAAATCCTACAGGAGAGTCTGGGCATGGTGGCTCACGCCGGTAATCCCAGCACTTTGGGAGGCTGAGGCAGGTGGATCACCTGAGGTCAGGAGTTTGAGATCAGCCTGGCCGACCTGGTGAAACCTTGTCTCTACTAAAAACACAAAAATTAGCTGGGTGTGGTGGTGGGTGCCTGTAATCCCAGCTGAGGCAGGAGAATCACTTGAACCCAGGAGGCGGAGCTTGCAGTGAGCCTAGATGGCGCCATTGCACTCCAACCTGGGAGATAGAGCTAGACTGTCTCAAAAAATAAATAAATAAAGGAAGGAAGGAAGGAAGGAAGGAAGGAAGGAAGGAAGGAAGGAAGGAAGGAAGGAAGGAAGGAAGGGAGGGAGGCAGGGAGGGAGGGAGGGAGGGAGGGAAGGATGTTACAGGAGAGAGAATGTGAACATGTGAACATGTTTGTCTTCACACAGAGCCCATACTGGAAGGCTAGCCAAGATGTTAGAGAAGAGGGCCCCATCAGAGGTCTCCCAGCTTCCTCCTAGGCCAGCTCTTGTGCTCAGAAACGGGCTCAGACTTACCCCTCCAGTATCATTCACAGGGCACAGTTTCTCCACCATCAGGGTCTCGTATTCTCACACACTGAGTTACTCTGAAAGTACAGTGAGGCAGTGTAAGCTTGGGCAAATAATCTAATCTGTCCGTGTAAGATGCAAATATAAGCATTTATGCTTTGTAAAGCATGTATTGTTTAAATACATAGGCAATTCTTTTTTTTGTTTTTTTTTGTTTTTGTTTTTGTTTTTTTGTTTTTGAGACAGAGTCTTGCTCTGTTGCCCAGGCTAGAGCACAGTGTCATGATCTTGGCTCACTACAAACTCTGCCTCTCAGGTTCAAGTGATTCTCCTGCCTCAGTCTCCTGAGTTGCTGGGATTAGAGGTATATGCCACCATGCCCGGCTAATTTTTGTATTTTTAGTAGAGATGGGGTTTCACCATGTTGGCCAGGCTGGTCTTGAACTCCTGACCTCAGGTGATCCACCTAACTTGGCCTCCCACAGTGCTGGGATTATAGGCGTGAGCCACTGTGCCCAGTAAATACATAGGCAATTTTTTTAAGCCTTCACCCTTCTGAGTCAGTACTAGAGTAATATCCAAATCACAAGAATAGAGTCCCCATTAATTTCAATATAAACGAAGTCCTTTAGTAGTATTTCTTAAATGTCATAAACAATTCTCTCCAACAATACCTCTTACCATCCACTTATTTTTTCCTCCCCCACTCACTTGTTCTCACTCACCCAATTGCTTCAGTACCAAACCTTCACTCCCTAAAGCATACTCCTCTACTCCCACTGTTGACTCCCTAAAACACACTTCTCTACTCCCACTGCTAAGACTATTAATACCTACTTATTTTTCTCATCCTCTATATTCTGTAAAATGCCACCTTCTGTCCCCAAGTTTTGTAACCTCCTCTTACTGCCCACCTGGCCCTGGCACTTGCTGCCTGCTCTCTGATTCACCATCACAAAACGAGAAGAGCCTGTCTAACAAAGCAAGATGTTCCTTAGAAAAGAATTAGAAGAAAAGATCATCTTCTTTGGAGAACTGAAGGAAAAGAAAGGCAGAGAACACGTCTATATGAATAATTCTTGTGCTTCCAATAAACTCTTAACGTTTTCACCTTATAGTAAGCTGAACAGATCGACAATGTGTGTGGTTACAAAACACAGCTATCTCATTTTAGATTTTACAAAAAAATATGTATCTGGAAAGATCAGAGCAAATCTAAAATAAGGTATGAGGAACACATTTCAAAAGTATTATACACACATGAGAATATGTTTCAAAAAGGAAAATAAGAATTGGAAAGGAAAATAAACTAATATTTCATGAATTAAGATTAAAGACTAACAAAGTTAAACATTGCGAATAAGATGAAAATTAGTGGTTTTAGCTATTTAAAGTCTTATACTGAGAAGAAATAAGATGTATTACCTTTTGCTTCAAGGGTCAGTGGATGGAAAGTTTAGGAAGAGAAACTAATTCAGCTTATAAAATAAATGTCGCAATGTATTACCCCAAAATGGAATTTTTACATTGGAAATTGGTGAGTTAAGCTTTCCAGTGAAATACTGAAGAACAAACTGGATAACCATCTGAAAGGGGTTTTATATACTTCACCTTTACTGGGACTCTTACAACTCTAAACTGTACTTTTCTAATATTCTAGATTTGAATTTGTGATATAGTCCCTGGATTTCCCTCAAATTTCTTCTACACAATGTACAGGCCCAAGAAACCTAGATGGATCTGGTACTGGTTACATCTGTTTGTTTTTAACCTTCAAATGGACATATACCATTTATACGTAGATTTGGTGTTTTATAATGAAAATTCTGCTTATACATACTAACAGTACAGCATTTAATCCATTTACTTAAATATTCTTCTTTCATCTGTTCCACAAAAATGTAATGAGAATAATTACGGAAGAGTTTGGTAAAGGGAGGAGCTGTGATGAGTGGGTGCAAAGGTGTCCATATCTAGTCTCAAGAAATACAACGTAATGAATTTGTGGAGCAGTGAGCCAGAGATCAAGAGCCTTAAGATCAGCCCAGGCTTTTCTACTATGGATGCTTAAGCGCTAGGACCAGTGAGTTACTTTATCTGTAAAATGGAAAGCCTGGACCAGATGACAGCTACTCCAGTCCTGGGGTTGCCAGCTGTCCTGTATTCTCTGGGACCTTCCTTGTTTTAAAACTGAAAGGCCTACATTCCAGGAATCCCCTCAGTTCCTGGCAAATTGGGAGAGTTAATAAATGAATATAAGGTTAAAATTTCAAAATCACATACAATAACAAAGTTCCAGATAATATATTAACTTTCACTTTTGAAAAAATATGGAAGGAAAAATTTTAATTGTTGGAGGGAAGGCAAAGGATGTGAAGTTCGCAAATCATGACCAAGATCTGACTCAGCTCTTACTTCACCAAAGGAACTGATTTAACAATTAGTCCCACCATGTTCCACTTACAGTTGATGCCATAAAAGGGAATTTGAATGTATTCACTATGAGAAAATTTAATGAGTCTCATTATAGAATGGAGACAAAATATTCATAGAGTTGTCTGAGACGTGACTCAGATCCACACCTTTGGCCATCTATTAACTGATTATGGGCTATGGCTTCCCGGGATCTCAAACAGCATCCAGGTAATCTAGTCCCATTTTCTCATTTCCTATGGCAAAAGTTCCTAAGAGTTGCAAATCAACTTAGCTTTTAATAACAAATTTTAAGATGGAATATGAGAGGGTGAGGAGGCAGAGTCTATTTCAAGGCTAAAGAAGCAGTTCAAAGACCCAAGGCAATAATCTAACACAGTCTTATGGGACATTTGTAGACAAAACTAATTAAACTAGAAGTTCATCATCTCTTCTTTTTCTCTTTGGATGGACTTTAACTGTTTCTCCATTTTCCTATTAGATATGCCTATACCATACTCCCAACTTTACATGCTACAATTCCTGACATATATTCATAATTTTGGCTGTCTCTTGGTCTTAGTTCCAATTCCTCAGACAGAGCATCTGCTTAAGTTGCTTAATTGTTCATCTCTTATTTAACAAATATACCCAGAGGAGGGATAGGGAGGTCACAGTGCAAAGTACTACAGGATAGTCTACATGAAGCTGAAGGAAAAGGCTCAAAAAAGAATTTTTTTTAATTCTCATATGCTCAGTTTTGTGATTAGTTCTGTGCAGAAATGTGAAAATTTGTTTCCATCCTCAGCTAGATTATAAATTAATTAAAGAGATAAGGAGAATATGTGAAATAATTAGAAAAAAAGCACTGTATAATTGTCAATTAAATCATGGCATATAAGCAGTAAGTGTTATAAACTTGACATAAGGATAGATCGTTCAGGATAAAATGTAATAACTAGAAGAAAACTGCTTGAGGATAATTATGTTTCATTATCTAATGGAGGTTCATATGTGGGTATCTGACCATTGCCCCTCAGAATTCTAAACTTCAGGACAACTGGACTTCTGTTTGTCCCCATAAACCAAGCTTGTCCAACCCATGGCCCATGGGCCACATAGGGCCCAACACAAATTCATAAACTTTCTTAAAATATTATGAGACTATTTTTGGTAATTTTTTTACCTGATCAGCTATCATTAGTGTTAGTGTATTTTATGTGTGGCCTAAAGCAGTTCTTCTTCCAATGTGGCCCAGGGAAGCCAAAAGATTGGACACCCCTGCTATAAACTACTATGTTTTCTCTTGACTCAGGTCTACCTATACCTCTTCCTTTATTGCCAAACCACACTCTCATCCTGGCCCTCCTATCTAATCTTAACTAGTCATCCAGTTCATTTTTACTCAAACTTCATGTTTGGGTGGGGCTAAGAGAGTCTTTGGGAAACCAGGGGACTCTCCACAGCACTTGACCTCTTACTACACTCCTTTGCAACTACAGAGCTGAGTCTTGCTTGGCCCTGGTAATCCACAAGAGAAATACTTCTTAAACCATAGCAGAGGGCTGGCAGAATCTCCCGCGGATCAGTGTTCATGTCCTAGTTTTGCTCAAAGTCTGCATGTCAAAATGTCATTTCCTGACTGTTCCTTTATGCTAGCTTTGAGTGCCAGACCCTACTTCATGCCCATGTTATTGGATTTTGTTGCTGCTCGACCTGGCTTTCCAGCTTACCACTTCCAGACCAAGTGAGTCCCTGCCTGTACACCGTGACTAACCTGTGTTTGTGCTACTTACCTGGGTTGAACATCTGGAAAATTATAATGACCATGATAGTATTAGGCTGGTTCAAAAGTAATTGTGATTTTTGCCATTACTTTTAATAACAGCTTTGTTTCTTGCTGTCATTGTTAGAGAATGAAGGAAGTATATATTTGCTTACATGATGAGTAAAGGGGAAAAACCAGCAGAATTAGACGACATTCTGGTGCAGAAGCACTCATGTAGGGAGAAAAAGTCTCTGTAGGATCTTAGATATTTATGAAAAATACCTGAGATACAATGAAAATAATATGGAAAACCTTTAAAAATGTGTTGGATTTCATTTGAATTTGATATTTTTCTCTTTTTTTTTCAGATAAATCTTGCTTCTTATGCATTTGAGATATTTTGATGCTGTCAGTGAGAATTGGAAGATCGACTTTTTTGTCAATATGGTATTGGAACTGATATTTATTTTCTTAACTTCCACTTAAAGTTAAATCTCTTACTTGGAATATTGAGAGGTATAAAGCACCTACTTGTGAGGTAGGGCTCTTGTCCCCTCCTATAACTATTAGTGTTAACCCATTTGTCAGGGGTTCCAAACTTTATTGAACATTAGTTTGAATCACCTGGGGTGCTTTAAAAAGTTGCATGGGCCTCACCCCAGAGAGGCTGTTGTCCTAGGAATCCAGATTTTTTCTAAGCTCCTCGGTGATTCTAATAAACAGGCAAGGCTGTAAAGCACCACTGCAATGGTTCTCAAAGTATGGTTTCTGGATCAGCATCTGTGCTAACAACCTGGGAATTTGCCAGACATGTGAATTCTCAATTTCCCTCTCTTATATACCAATGCAGAGACAACAGAGGTGAACTCAAGCACTCAGCATATTTGTTAACAGCTTTCTTGAGATGTACTTAATATGCCATACAATTTTTCCACTTGAAGTGTAAAATTCAATGACTTTTAGTATATTCACAAAATTGTACAACCAACACTACAGTTAATTTTAGAACATTTTAATTACTTGAAAAGAAACTCTGCATGCCTTAAGCCATCACACTTTCATTTCTTGATCCACCCATACCTAAGCAAACACAAATCTACTTTCTGACTCTACAGATTCGCCTACTCTAGACAGTTAATATAAATGGAACCATACAATATGTGGTCTTTTGTGACTGACTTTTTTCATTAAGCATAATATTTTCGAGGATCATCTGTGTTTCAGCATGAATCAGTACTTCAGTTCTTTTAATTGTCTTTAATTGTCAAATAATATTCCATCATGTGGATATACCACATTTTATTTAGCCATTCATTGATTGAGGGATGATTAGGTTGTTTCAACTTTTTGGCTATTATGAGCAATGCTGCTAGGTGCATTTATGTACCAGTTTTGTGTGGACATATATTTTCATTTCTCCTGGGTATATATCTAAACATGAAATTGCCGAATCATATGGTAATTCTGTGTTTAACCTTTTGAGGAAATGCAAAACCGTTTTCCATAGAAACTGCACCATTGTAGTTTCCATAGAAACTTTCCACCATCAGTGTATGAGAGTTCTAATTTCTCCATATTTCTGCCAATTCTTGTTATCTGACTTTTTGATTCTCAACATCCTTGTGGGTTTAAAATGATATCTCAATATGGTTTTGAATAGCATTTCCCTGATGTGTAATAATGTCAAGTATTCATATGATTACTGGCCATTTGTGTATCTTCTTTGGAGAAATGTCTATTCAAGTCCTTTTCCTATTTTTACATTGAGTTACATGTATTTTTATTATTGAATTATAATTGTTATTTATTCTAACACAAGTCCCTTAGATATATTATTTGCAAAAACTTGCCTCTTTCTATTGGCTGTCTTTTCATTTTATTTGTAGTGTCCTTTGAATTACAAATGTTTAAATTTTGATGATGTTTAACTATTCTGTCTTTTGCTGTTTATGCTTTTGGTGTCATATGCATGAAACTATTATCTAAACCACAGGCACTAGTTTATTCTAAATGTAATATTTTTTTAGGTTCAGTTCATATACTTAAATGTCTAATCCATTTTGAGTTAATTTTTGTATATGAGTTGAGGTAAGGGTACAACTTCATTATTTTGTATGTAATTATCTACTGGCTCTAGCAACATATTTCAATAAAAACTGTGTTTCAGTACATTGTCTTACAGATCATTCTGATGCATGCTAATGTTTGAGGACCACTGCACTAGTATGCTAAACCTCTGTAATCACTAAAAGATTCTTGTAAGCACAGTATATAGGATGCTCTATTACATAAAATCATCAATTCCCTCTTTAAAATCACATAGATTGGTCAAGTGCAATACTATTATTCTACATTCATAGGGAGAAAAAGAATCAACATAATTTTTCATGTATTAGTCCTAAAACTTTTCAAAACTGGACAGAAAAATTACACTTCATTACATTTTGAACATCATGTGTTTTCCAGCTTTGAGCATAAATGTACGTAGCAGTTCCCTTCCCAGCTGCCCCAGTTTACTTAAGAAACACATTTAATGCTTTGCATCAGCAAAACTGTGAAACGACTTGACGACTGTTCACATTAGAAACAAAGGCATGTGCAAAAATCCAATTAGTTGTTCTCTACTTCTTTTTGTCCTTTTTCAAAGGAAATAGTAAGCATCTATTTTATAATTAAAGGGGTTGTTTTTCATGATGTAATGAGGATGTTGTATTTTCTCAGCCAGCTCTATTATTATATTTTCAATTCTGCCAGGTTGAAATTGGATTGTTTAAACTTAAACATGGCCAATGCCAAAGCCATCTGTCAAGCAAGTGTGACTTACTTAAAAACTACTGTTTCAAATTTGCTACCGTTTTTAGCATGTTGGGAAGCTTCTCTTGGTTTACACATCTGAAGAATATAGCTTGCTCCATGTCTTTCCATATTGGCACTATCAAAGTGAAGTTATTAAAGCTATAAATAATTGAAGCCTAGAACTTATTTTATTTTAGTTCCAGAGTACATGTGCAGGATGTTGATTTGCTGCACGAATCAACCCATCACCTAGGTATTAAGCCCAGCATCCATTAGCTGTTTTTCCTGATGCGCTCCTTCCCTGCACCCACCTGGCAGGCCCCAGTGTTTGTTGTTCCCTTCCCTGTGTCCATGTGTTCTCATTATTCAGCTCCCACTTATAAGTGAGAGCATGCGGTGGTTGCTTTTCTATAGAACTTATTTTTCAATCTAATGCAATTTTATCTTAATTAAAACTACTGTCTATCTATCTATCTATCTATCTATCTATCTATCTATCTATCTATTTATCGGCTATAACAGTTACTATGGAAGACCATGTTTTCAGCTCTGAACTAATCTTCATAACACAATAGGTATTTTACCACTGCTTTACAAGAAAGAGAGCCTAAAAAATATTCAGCTGTGTCATATATCCAAAGTTACCTAGCCAGATAATGATAAAGATTTGAACAAGGATGCTTCAGACTCCAAAGGCCCAGTTCTTGGTGCTGAACTGCGTAAAATCAAGTGTGTGTGCGTATACATATATTTGCAGTAAAATAAAATTATAAAAGTCTTGAAGTAGAAAAACGTAGGCCCAGTTTAGAAGTACAGGGTCTTCTAAAAATATCATAAATTATTTGACACAATATGCTTTATGAATATAGCTTCCATCCCACAGACATAATTAATAAATAAATACAGCAGCAACCTTTTATTCTTTAAGCTGTAAATTATAATATAGAAAAGGAATTCATAGTGACAGAATAAGAAAAATACTTAGTTTCCATTTGGGCAGAAGGTGAACATATATTTCATCTGTTTGCCTCGGACAGTCCTGGTTTACATGTGTTGTCCAACATAATTATTGTATTTATTTATTTATTTATTTATTTATTTATTTATTATTTTTTGAGACAGAATCTCTCTCTGTCGCGCAGGCTGGAATGCAACGGCTCCATCTTGGCTCACTGCAACCTCTGCCTCCCAGGTTCAAGCCATTCTCCTGCCTCAGCCTCCCGAGTAGCTGGGACTACAGGGGCGTGCCACCACAACTGGCTAATTTTTTGTATTTTTAGTAGAGATGGGGTTTCACCGTGTTAGTCAGGATGATCTCAATCTCCTGACCTTGTGATCTACCCGCCTCTGCCCCCTAAAGTGCTGGGATTACAGGCGTGAGCCACCACGCCCAGCAGTCCAACATAATTATTAATATCTTCCCTTTACTCTCAAAAACATCCGGCTTATATTATATAATTATGTGGTTACCTCATGTACCGGCTGGCACTAGCTATCCAACAAAGTACAGATTCTTCCCAAGATAATTTGATAACTACTTAGAAGAATAACTCAATGAATCACAAGCGCATGCCTGCATAAGTCTTTTCTTTCTACTAGCTTACTATAGGATGAAAAATACACTGTTTAGAATTATTTCTTTGGGTTAAGACATTGCATCTCCAGATGGCCTGTATTGGAACATAATCTATTGTCAGACAATACTCTATTGATGTGGATTATTTATCAAATATCAAACAACTGCATAAAAACTGAGAGATAGGATTAATGCCTGAAATGGCATGAGACATGGGTATTTACTTCAGGGGAGGAAATGGCTTTTTGCTTGGTCTTTCTGTTAGTTTGCAGTTACCTAAAGAAAACTTTAGTTTCTGCAACAAAGCATGATGAATTGGAGGGACAGAGAAAAGAAAGGCATGAGTGTGAGTCAATGTCTAATGAAGGTCAATGTCTACAGTGTTTATAAAAAGTAACTCTAGAACCAGTACCACCTCTGAGACATTGTAGTTTAGTTGATAAACTCATCAACTGCCTTTCTTCAAAAATCTGAAGTGAATTGGAATAGAATTAAACTTCCTTTTTAAAAACCTGGTGACTTCTATTTGGATTTACTAACTAAGCTGTTTTTTCACATCAGAGCCTGACTTTAACCACCAATAGTGGTTCCTGATTTTTGAAGACTAGGTCCTTAATATGTTCCCAGAGAACTAATTTGGTACTGTTCTCCACCATGGTTAAGGGCTCTTGGGGCTGAGCACAGTCAGAGAGTGTTTGCATTTATGGGTTGTAATTATGCACATGATACAAGAAAATCAATGTGATCAATCTGTTCATGCTTCCTGGTAGCCAGAGAAATAAAGATTATCTATCTCAACCAAGCTTCAACAAAACAGCACAACTAGTTTATTATTTATTTATCTTATAAAATTAGGTCGTTATCTGGTTCCCTGCTTTTATAATGTCGGATTTTCATTCTCAAATGTAGCCGACTTGCAATTATTTAGAAGGAGTTACAGCATTTGGGCTTGACTTTCTACAAGGCAAGTTAGGGCAGACATACAAGATTCTGGGAAACTGTCCTTTGACACTCCTCCACCTCCCCACCCTGTTGATGATCTATAGAAACCCTCCAGCACAGGAAATCAGAGAGTTCACCATCATTCTCCCCAATGTCATAGTCTTTCTCCATGTGCTCCTGCCTTCCCAGAACAGATCCTTTGACTAACAGAATAAAGGGGTACATTTCATGTCTATAGCCCCTTTCTTCACCCACAAGTACCTCTCACTAAGGGAGAAATGAATAATTCAGGTCTGATAAAGTTTATTTTCTACTTTTTCATTCTCTGTCACTCTTTTAAGTTGCTTGAATGAATCTAATTTCTTTCCAAGAGTCACATGAATTTTCTTTATTCGTTTTCTCTTCTCTCTCTTTTCCTGTTAAGTATACCTCTTCTTACTCCCTAGACCTAAATCTACACTGGTGATTTATTATTTCATGGCACTCCTTAGAAATTGTATAATCATCATTTAGAAGTAACATGAGGAGTTGTGGATGTTTTCCCACCCCCAAATTTTCTGAATGTACCAGAATGGTCTTTGCACAGGTGAGGTAAGTTCTAACATTTAATCACAAAAATATAGCACTTACCATGAGCCATATAGTATTCTAGCTGCTTTGCATACATTAATACATCCAGTTTCATAACAGCCCTGTGAGTTTAGAAATGACTGACATCATCCTAATGTTATAAATGAATTTGAGACCCAGAAAGACTAAGTTTATTGTCCAAAGTTTTATAGACTATAACAGATAGTGCTAGGCATACACCCAAGGCAGCTTCACTCTATGGTGTGTGCTCTGAACTGCTGCCTGCCCTATACCATGCCACCAAGAATGTAACTTAAGTGAAATCTGAGCTTGCCAAATTAAACAAGTCATACCACTGTAACATCATTTTAATATATGCCTATATTTAAATGCATCATCTGTAGTGTCTCACAATTAGAACTTTCCCCCACCTTACAATTGGCTAATAAAAGGAAAATGAAATAAATTTCATAAAATTATCCTACAAATCATAGTAGAAATAACAGAAGAAGGATGTAATCTGTCTAGGCTCCAAAAATAAATCATTTTCATTTTTAAGTACAAATAAGACATTTGTGGAACTATTTCACATAACCATGGATATTTTGTATGGTAACCCAAGAAAGTAACAAATAATTCAAAAATAATACAAATCTTTTGGAATTTAAATCTTATGTCATGTCTTTCTTCTGGTGAACTCTGTCTGCCATGCTTCTTTCCCCATGTGGCATTACTTTTAACATTCTCTCCTCTCTCACCAGCTATTAGCCAGTCATCTGTCATGCTTCCAGCAAAGAAAATGTTATCCTGAAAAAGGCACACTCACACAGAAAATTATAAAATGTCCTTTATGTCACCATTGTAACAAGCCTGATAAAGTGTTGTTGCTTTTTTAATTTCAAGAACTTATTTTGATGCTGTAATATCAATATACAGAAAGTTGCTAATATGATTTAAAATAAAAGCAATTAATCCTGGATTTCTTCCATATGGTCAAATTGTAAAAGTAAGGAATACAAATTATGAAGTTTTTTTTTTTTTAAGACAAAAAGATATTTCAGTAAATCTTAGTTTTAGTATTTGATGCCTGATTTTCCCAATTACGCTGTTTTATCTTCTAGTTCTATATTATTTTCCAATAAATTTATATTAATAAATGACTTTTTTATAAGTATAAATGACCACATTTAACCTTACAATTAATATACTTACAACTAATAACCTTACAACTAATATAATAACATGTATTTTAACATGTACATCAGCTTGTATTGTTGTATTTTTCATAAAGCACAAAAACATGAAAGTAAAAGTATATGTTTTCAATTACCCACCCACATAGTCATCTACATGTATATCCTAGGTATTTCCAAAATTAGTTAAATAATAACATTATTATTAATATAACACTGGGCCGGCCAGATGGTTTTTTGATTTAAAATGTCATTTCTTATATAATATCTAATGTCATTGTTTTCAAATTTTATAAACTTGATTTTTATGACCTGGGAAGTTGAGTCAATGTGAAATTTAATAAGTGGCATTTAAATGTACAGCACAAGTTCAAGATTACTCTGGCTTCCCCCAATAATGCCAAATAGAAACACGATATTCTGGTGTTGTGGACACATCTCAGAAAGCAGCTTCCTTTCTGCAAGAAGCCCTAGTCTTGAGAAACTACATTTTTTCTGGAGTCAAACACATGTCAGTCTTTCATTGCTAAATGGACAAGAAACACAGCAAAACCTGATTTTAGAAGTGCTGTGTCAAAACCAAACATCTTCTGAATTTTGCAGTTCTTAAACACTGGGCTCAGAGATCTGTTTATGAATATCACATGTATCAGTGCTGCTGAAAACCAGTCATTCTGCAGGGGTAAGGACAGGGATCATTTGTGCTTAATAACTTTTTTGCTCTGCAGATTGTAATCCCCTCTGGCGTTTCAACTGAACATTCAGGTTTTTAAGGTATCTGGAGGCCTTGCCTGCTCACTAATTAGCTCTCTCTGCTGTCATGAAAATAGGTTAGAATCTTCCACTTTCACATCAAAATATCAGACTTACTTCTGCAGCATCCTTTCACTCATTCAATCAACAATCTCCATTCTT
This sequence comes from Theropithecus gelada, assembly GCF_003255815.1. NCBI lineage: Eukaryota > Metazoa > Chordata > Mammalia > Primates > Cercopithecidae > Theropithecus > Theropithecus gelada. The sequence continues at coordinate 99,936,419 of NC_037670.1, forward strand.
GCAACTATTGTTTTATTTTTTGAGCATGTGTTACGTGACAGAAACTGTCTTCGCACTTTCCTAGGAATTCAGGCAATAAAGATTAGTTAAGTTTTCAAACATATACTGAGCACATACTGTGCCGGGTGTTGATTGGGCCCTGGCCGTACAGAGGGAAGATAAAGAGTCCATATCCACAGAGTTGATATTCTAGCTTGGGATACTGGTTAGAAAAGCAGTGACTCAAGTAATCAGATTTGTGTGATAATGTCTAACTGACTACAGTTAGACATAATGTGCTACAATTATGATATAAGTAGATATAGAGGGTTATGGGCCTATATAGAAAAGAAGTGGAAGAGCTTTTCAGACATCTTCCAGAAGTGTGTGCATCTTTGAAGGAACAAAGAGGAGGGCTCTGCCAAGGAAACCAATAAAATAAGGTATTTCCAGGCAGAAGTTTATGTGTGGAGGCAATGTATAGCATGCACCTCTCTAGGAACTACAAAGTACTTTGTGTAGCTGGAACCCCGACTTCAAGGGACAGGTAGGGAGGAGTGGTGAGATGTGCTACTGGAGAGAAAGGGAGAGCCATAAAAGGCTTCTTTGACTGTGGAGTCTAGGGAAGATCATTAAGCGATGGTAAGCAGGACATGAAAACCCATCCAACTTGGGTCTGAGCCTCATAGTCATGTGGAAAATGGACTGATGCAGATGAGAATATAAAGAGACCAGTTAAGGAGCCATTGCAGTGATCCCTAAAGAGGTGGGCGTGGGAGAGGATCTCCTCTCAGCACCAGAGACAGCGCCAGTTTAGGTGCTGTCTTAAGCCCCTCAATAGCGTGGTCTTGCCATTTCTTCTCTGGCTGTCATCATAAGACTAGCTGAGAGAAGTTACATCTATGGAGAAATTGTCTGATAGGACATCTCGCTATGTGCTTGTCTACATTTTCTGAGTCCTGTCCTTGAATTAAGTTGCACTAAAAAGCCATTAGTTTAACCCTTTGTAGAAAACTTTCTGCTGAGTTTGATTATAATAACATAAAAAGTGTATGTTTGCTATTGAATTTCTTTTAGAGGTGTAATTAATACACTGCACGTCTCCTGTATAAGATCTTATGTGACATATATAATTTAGGATATAGAATGAGGAAAAAAATTATTTCAAAGATTGCTTCTCTTTTTATTTGAAAATTAATTATAAAACCTACCATATATCTTTCTTGCTTTGGTTGCCATGGAACTCAGACCCATTCCCCAACCTCCCCATATCAGAAACACTAATTCTACCCTCAAAATACAGTTGCTGTCTCCTTTTCTTACATATGTGTCTTTTACTGTACATGTGTCTTTTAATGTAAATCAACTCATGTCCATTTTGAAAGTAGCCAGTATACAAATATAAAAGAAATTATATCATAGCACCTTCACATGGGTAATTCCTGCAGAATTTTTTTAACGTCTTAAGCATAATACAATGTACTTCCATAAACAATTATGTAAAAGCCTTAACATTTTTATTAGGCCATAGAAACACTTCTGATCTATTTAAAAGAGAGAGACCTAATTTTTTAAGTGAGAAAACTATTTTTATAACAGTGTTTTGAAAAAATTTAACTACTCAAATATAGGAATTTATTCATTTTTATCCACCTCCAGAGCATCTTAAAATTTATAGCTATTACATAAATGTGTTCTAAAAAGAATTTACTGCACACCAATGATATAAGAATATTACATGCTTACCACATCTAGTCTAACTCAGAAAGCTGTTACACTGCACTATTATCTTTAATCACTTGGAGCTATTATAGACATAATTCTTAACAATCACAAATCCTCAAGAATAATTCTAGAAGGAACTGTTTCAATAAACATTTCAATAAATTTGGAGTGTGATTTATTTAATTTGTCAAAGAGAAATTAGAATAAACAGCTTATGAGTAGGTACGCTAGATGTTTGCCTTTTGATATGCAGCCCAGAAAGCTAACAGTAATGTTATGTAACCAATCACTGTCAGAGAATTACCTCTAAGACTGTGTAGACCACCTTCAATGCAATCTGACATCCAACCTGAATTTAGGCTGCAGATATTAGTTGGGTACCCTCAGTCATATCTTAGTAACATCTTAAGGGTTCTGCTCATCTTATTTATAGTTTTATAACCTGTACATGATTTTATAATACCCATGATGCACTGTAGATTATTCAGGTCTTCTCAAACTCTTTTAACATAAAATCTATCAATTACTTCTTTCTAATATAAATCAGAAATAAATTGTTTGCCCTGAAATAAATCTTTTGCCCCAGTGTTAGGTATGCCTAACAGAGGTGCTAATCCATTTATGATCTCAGACTTACTGAGCTGTTTTTCCTTATCTAATTCCTCCTGTGAGGGGCCTGGTTTTCCCTCTGCCCTTGTCTTTTCTGAACAAGTCATTATAAAGAAGAAATGTAGACAGTTGTGGAAGATTAAAAGAAAGGGAAGTAATATTCCTTTTTTTAAACATAAGAACTGCTTAACTATTTAAAATGTAATTAATTGCATCATTCAAAAATGAATGAGAAATGCAAATATGGGAAAGAAGGAAATGCTGATCCTAACAAGATGAAAGAAAACATAATATAATTGCCAACATTTGAGGGAGAATGTTGATAAAGGAAAGAAAGTCATTTAAATCTATCAATAGGTGAACCTATCTTTTTTGGAATTTATAAGATTGTCAGGAGCATGAAAACACAAGGTCTCTGTGAAATTCTATTATCTTTTTTAATACATGAATGTATTAGGCCATTCTTGCATTGCTATTAAAAAAAAAAAACGAACACTGGGTAATTTATTAAAATAAAAAGGAAGTTTAATTGGCTCATGGTTCTGCAGGCTGTACAGGAGGCATCGTGGCATTCAGTTCTGGGGAGGCCTTAGGAAGATTCCAATCATGGCGAAAGGCAATGGAGGAGCAGGCACATCACATGGTGAAAGTGGGAATCAGAGAGAGAGAGAGTGGGGGAGGGAGGTGACACACACTTTTAAATGACCAGATCTCAGAACTCACCATAGCGAAAGGCAGCACCAAGCTGTGACAGATCCAAACCATGATCCAAACACCCACCAACAGGCCCCACCTCCAGCACTGGGGATTACAATTCAACATGAGATTTGAGTAGAGACAAATATCCAAACTAAATGAAATTCATGAAGATTAAATTAATGGAAGGATTAAGAAAGACAGGCTTTAAGTGAAACATAATAGCACTTTTAATCTAATTCCAGATTCTGAATAAGTGGATTGTAAATTATGTTAAGCTAAATATATTTAATCAAGATCTAAGTTAAGTTAAGCCATAAAAATGAATAACAAACATGATGGGGAAGTGCAACAATTTATCAATTACTAAAAGGACATAGCTGAATTTGAATCTAGCTTTTTAAAATCGTACACTATTTTAAGGGACACATTTCACATTCGTGTGATTGTGAGAGCCAGTTTTGAAACAAAGAAAGCCGTAATTGGAGTTACATGCAAGACTTCTTCCAATTGTCAATTTCAGTTTTCTGGAAAATACACATTTGCTCAGCATTCAGTCTTTCTTGCAAATCCTTCGCAGCTAATGGTCAGTTGCAAGAAGTTCAATATTTTCACTTTGAACAATTCGCTCTACTTGAGAAGTAAAGGCTTGCTAAATGATAACCACATTTGTAAGAAAATTCAGCACAGCAATGGAACTCTTCAGATAATGCCCAAGGCCATTGGATTCCATCTCTTTCTTAGATCTGAGTCCAAAAGATGGTTTCTTCCCACAGCAACTCAAAGATCAACCAAACTTAAGATTTCCTCACAAAAGTCAGGCAGCTGAGTAACCCTGACAGGTTTATGTATATCATATTATTTAATTCACACAATATTCTTATAAAAAGAGCTCTATAATTTGTCCCAGGTTTATAGCCAAGAAAATGGACTTTAAGGTAATTTAAGTCACATAGCATGAAATTGGCCCAAAAAATTTTTTAAAGGGTTATAAACAGGAGGCATCCCACTGAAAATCCCATGTACTTTCTAATATACTATATAGAATTCATCTCAATTTCCTATAACCTTAACATAGAAATAATCTAAAATTGGTAGGACTTTGGAGAGGCTTTCCATGACATCATTCATTAGGGAGATTCTGAAATCATTCTCTATATACAGGTAAAAAAATAGAAGTTACATGCTATTGAGTTATTTTATGTCTCACAGGGCCGGACATGTTTTCCAGCTATAAATTGCAATGTTTCATCTGCATTTTTTTCTTTTTAGCTTTCTTGGCACATTTAACTGATTGATCACAGTTACAAACAGCAACAATAACCTTTTATTTTAAGTTGAGCATCTATAAACAGTGATAAAGTATCATTCACTGGAAGTTTGGGGATTTCTTAGTATGTTTTATCATGTCTTGAAAGATGGCCAACGTGTTTTGCTCATCCAGCTTTCCTTAAAGTGTAAGGACAGCATGTTATAAGCACACGTGTCAGTCTTACAAGTAGAGGCCTGAAATAAAAGCATGAGTCACAGAAATGTGTAAGAAGTGACTTTCCCCTGCTGTGCTCTACATTGACTTTGTAGAGCTTATTGATGGGGCAAAAGAATTCTCCATTAGTCAAAGAAAACAATTCATTAAACCATTAATGGGAGAGTGAAGAAATCATTTCACAATGACACATCACATGTCTGGGATCTTTTTTCCTGAATGAAGCAAGAGAAGTTGAAATTGTGCCCTTGTGGACAATATCCCCAATGCTGAATTGAGGCGCACATGTAGAATGACAGTCATTCGTTCCATGCAATGAGCTGGACACTATGGGGCATACAAAGAGGAACAGAATCCAACTCAGGTCCTGGGAAAAATCCTTATTTACAAGGAGAGACAGAAATTCAAACTATTATTAATGTAGTACAACTTGACAACTGTCATTATGAATTTATAGCAATATTGGGAAAGTGCAATAATACAAAAATTTTTTCCACAGATATTAGAAAAACTTTTACACTTGAAAAATGAAATGCAGGGTGTGGTGAAATATTCCACACACAAAAAAAGGGAGTAAGAGAAGAAACAGAAACTATAAAAGTACCAAGCTGAAAGGATAGCGTGCCATCAGGAAACAATCATTTCCATTAGCATGAGGAGAGGAGTAACAGATGGTGATGAGAGAAATTGAGAAAGTTCATTCCTGTGAAGTCATTAGCCGAATCCCAGGACTGTTCTCAGACATGTCTTGGCAGCCCTGATGCCAAATTCCAGGGTGGCGTATCCCATATATTAAAATTACATGAAATTCATGAGGATTAAATTAATTGAAAGTTTAAGAAATATAGACTTTAAGTGAAACATACTTTTACCTTACATATGTTCATACAGCTTACTTGTAGTTTGTTTTTAAAAAATAGATTCTGAGCCGGGTGTGGTGGCTCGTGCCTATAATCCCAGCAGGTCGAGGCGGTAGATCATCTGAGGTCAGGAGTTTGAGGCCAGCCTGGCCAACATGGTGAAATCCTGTCTCTATTAAAAATACAAAAATTAGCTGGGTGTAGTGGCACGTACCTGTAATCCCAGCTACTTGGGAGGTTGAAGCACAAGAATCACTTGAACCTGGGAGACGGAGGTTGCAGTGAGCTGAGACTGCATCACTACACTACAGCCTGGGCAATGGAGTGAGAACTGTCTCAAAACAAAAAACAATTAATAATAAAATGATCCTGTTCTTATTATCAGATATTCTAACCCAGCAGGTCTGAAGTGGGGTCTGAAAATCTGCCTTTCAGCAAACTCGCAGGGTGGATATGGTGCTGAATGACTGCAAAATACACTTCATGTTTACTACATAGATTACTGTCTTCTCTGCAAGGTATAAAGGTTACATTTCCCATTAGCAAAACTTGAGTTTGATATTACTGTGCTAAATCAGAAGCCAGTTCCAAAGTATACTTTATTGAAAATGTATTATTTACTAGCTCAGCAAATTATGTAATAAGAGGGCCAGAGTAAAAACCTAAGCCGTGTACCCACTGAAAATGTGAGTATACTTGGGCAGGCGCAGTGGCAACAGGGCATTGAGGAACTGCCAGGAGCTCCCAGTTATCTCACAGATGAGTTCAGCTGCCAACTAGGACCCCAGCAAGGACCACAAAGGCAGTGATTATGCCTGTCTTATCCATTACTCTATCTCCAGCACCTAACATTGAGTCTGACATGTAGTAGGTATAATATTTAATAAAATATCTGTGGAGTTAAACCCAGCCCCATACAACAGAGAAAACATTGAATACTATTTGGTCTTCCAGACAGTGCACTTGATGAAGAAGTAGCGCATTCTTCTTCTCCATGAGGGAGAGCCTGAATATGCAACAGTAGTCAAAAGACTGCTCAGAGACCAGAAACAGGTAAGATATTAGTGATTGTGGAGATTCACTCCCTGGCTTAAAGCCTGGGGAAACATAAATTTCATTTACACTGAATTTCACTAGAAATAATTTGTGTCCATTATGACTTTAAAAGCTTGGTCGTAAAACTTTACTTATAAATATGATTTTCACTTATATCATATCATCTTTCTCCATACACCTTTAAAGATAATACATTTTAGATTTAATGACTTTTAAAAAGTGGTTCTTACGTTGGAATAAGAATATGAAAGCCATCACTTTTGCAGTTAACCTTCAGAGGAGAATTGTAAGTCTCTTTTTCTTGCCACAGAAGTATACTTTTACCAGTCCTTGCAAAACAGTTATAATCATTCACAAATCTTGATGAAAATAAATGATCTGTGCCATTAGTTATGCAAATATCCTAGAAATGTAAACCGATGTAACAAGATTTTAGGTAGTTGTCTCAGTCTGTCTGGGCTGCTATAACAAAATACCATAAACTAGATAACCTAAAAATAACAGAAACTTATTTTTCACAGTTCCAGAGACTGAGAAGTCCACAATCAAGGTGTCAAGAGATCTGGTGTCTGATGAGGACTCGCTCTCTGGTTCATAGACGGCACCTTCCAGCTGTGTCCTCGCGCTGCGCAGTAGTAGGGGTAAACAAACTCTCCCTTGGGCCTACAAAGGGCACTAATCCCATTCATGAGGGTTCTGACCTCATAACCTAATTACCTTCCAGAGACTCCACCTTCTCCTACTATCAACCTTGGGGGTTAGGATTTTAACATATGAATGTTTGGGGCACATATAAATTCAGACCATAGAAGTAGTAACTTTTTTAAAAAACCAAATGAGCAAATTAAGCTAAACAATTATGCTTACAGAATTTTAATTCAGTTAATTAACAGAAAGTTAATTCAGAATTGTAAGATGGAATATCAGACATTATTTTGTAAAGTGTTTCCTGTGTCTATAGAATGAAAATTATGTATTTTCCCTACTTAACTGGCCCATTTTTCTAAACTTTTTCTCTTTCCTAAAATTTTAAGATATGAAAACTTCCCTAGTTTGATTTAGAACCTAGGGCTATACACTGAGTTCCCCTTCAATGGTCCTAATACCTTAAACATTAGAAAATCCAAAGCAGATCATTCTCTCCTCCTTACCAAGTGAACTCTCTCATGCTCACCCCTGCTTTTCAAAATATACCAGGGTAAGCTATTAGTTTTCAGAATTTTCTCAGAATACATGAGAGAATAATAATAACAATAATAGGATAATAATGGAGTAAAGAAATGAAAGACAGAAACATTTTCACTGTCTCTATAACTCTTGCCTCTCCACTGCCCAATGGAAAACAAAATGAATAGGTTTAGGTAATGAAAATAGAATCTCAACATGGATGTGTTTTAAGGATAGAAAAGGCTCTACAAACCTGGTTGGGATTAAGATCATAAGAAAATTATCAAGACTGTTATAAGAGGACTGACTCACTAGGAATTTGCCCCCATGCTACATGGCTTTAATAACTTAAGCCAACATATGATTTTATTTACAAATGTTGATTGAGGCAAGTGTTCTTTTGATTTTTTTTTTAAAAAGCAAGAATGGGTGTAATGATTCATACTATCACAAATCGATGCTTTGTTTTGAATACATCAAATAGAAAATGAGAAATAATACAATTCAAAAGTGTTGGTTTAAAAAAACCAATATATTGACAACCAAATTAACAAAATATCCAAGTAAAGATTCCATATTAATGACTTTTGAAAAGAAAGAAAAAGATTCATTAAGTCTCCATGTTCTTAACAATACATTTCTCTTTGAATGTTTTGAAAGAGATAATAAGATAAGATGAATAACTAAAAGTTTTTACTCTTTCAGTCAGATTATGACTCTTACCTAAAAAGACACGCAATGAAAATGGCACCTAACTTTTGCTTGTCTAGCATAAGAAAGTAGTTTATTATATTCTAAAAGGTTTTTACATATCATCTCATCCTGGGCTTCAAAAATGCCTTGGGAGCTAGAACAATATTTTATAATACCCATTGGCAACATGTAAGTAGGTAGAGACAGGAAAGTAACAGCTTGTTGAAAGCAAGTCTCAAGTTACTATCACTTAATCTTTTTTTTTTTTTTTTTTCTTTTGAGACGGAGTCTTGCTGTGTCACCCAGGCTGGAGTGCAGTGGCGCGATCTCGGCTCACTGCAAGCTCCGCCTCCCGGGTTCACGCCATTCCCCTGCCTCAGCCTCCAGAAAAGTAGCTGGGACTACAGGCGCCCGCCACCAAGCCCGGCTAATTTTTTGTATTTTTAGTAGAGACGTGGTTTCACCGTCTTAGCCAGGATGGCCTCTATCTCCTGACCTCGTGGTCCGCCCGCCTGGGTCTCCCAAAGTGCTCGGATTACAGGCGTGAGCCACCGCGCCCGGCCATTGAATCTTCTGTATTCACAGCATTGGGCCCTCTGTAGGAATCAAACAAATCAATAAATAAGTAAGCAATTTTTGCCTTCCATAAACCCTCAGTAACTTCCAGATTACTTTATTCTTTCTTCTGATCCATGTAGCCCCCAAGTAGTGAAGTACCAATTGGTACCAATATGAAAGGCCCAAACAAATTTGTCAAAACTAAAAAAAAAAAATTATCCTTTTTTTTTTTTTTTTTTTTTTTTTTTTTTGAGATGAAGTTTCGCTCTTGACGCCCAGGCTGGGGTGCAATGGCGCGATATGGGTTAACCTAAACCTCCGCATCCCAGGTTCATGTGAGTCTCCTGCCTCAGCTTCCCGAGTAGCTGGGATTACAGGCATGCACCACCATGCCTGGCTAATTTTGTATTTTTAGTAGAGATGGGGTTTCTCCATGTTGGTCAGGTTAGTCTAGAACTCCCGACCTGAGGTGATCCACCCACCTTGGCCTCCCAAAGTGCTGAGATTACAGGAATGAGCCTCTACTTCCGGCCTTCCTTTTTAATAAAATAGTAATATCTCAAATTCCATTTGGACATAGTCATTTCTTAAGTTAAAAAAGTCTAAACACCATGAAAGATAAAAATAGAATTTCTTCACATTTTTCACATGCAAAATGTGCTGGAGGAAATATTCATTGAGGTGGTTATGGAGATTAGACTTTAAAAGTTGTGAACCATATAATTAAATGTCCTATCCAAAAAGTCTAGCAGCCAGCAATTTGCCATAGGACTTTCACATTGCATTCAAAGACTAGAGTTAGTAAATCACTAAGTAATATTATTTGGAAAATTGCAATTGTACTTTTGTTCAATTTAGTGTACTAGGAAATGGCTCTGCATGACATTTCATTCCTACAAACAGTATCATTTAGAAATCCTTGTAATCTCCTTCACAAATTCTACAAATAGAACAGTAGTCTGTTCAAAGGCCATTTGAGTAAATATATAAAATTCAAACTTCTGACAAATTACAGCATTTTTCTTTGAAGATCTACATTGCGTTTCCTAATTTAATTGATCAAAAGATTCCTGGGGGTAAGCTAACTTTTAAGAGTAAGATACTCTGTCCTGAAGTAAATTAACTGTTCCCTCTGTAATGTATATTAAGTAAATCATTTCCTCACTGACAATTTTGTGTAAGTACCACTGTGACTAGTTCTCTTATTTCAGAAGTGCATGGCTACATGCCCTTCAAATATAGAAAGGTCCCTCTCCATTCACAGACAACACAGAATTTTCTTCGTCATTCCAAAACATTATGATTCCACTGGAATGGAAACAAAACACCACAGCAGCAGAAAAAAAACAGAAGCTAAATTGTGGTTTTAAAAAACCCACAACTTTTGGCCAGGTGAGGTGGCTGACGTCTGTAATCCCAGCAAATTGGAGGTCAAGGCAGGAGGATCGCTTGAACCCAAGAGTTCAAGATCAGCCTGAGCAGCATAGGGAGACCCCTGTCTCAGAAGGAAGGAAGGGAGGAGAGGAGAGGAGAGGAGAGGAGAGGAGAGGAGAGGAGAGGAGAGGGAANGAAGGGAGGAGAGGAGAGGAGAGGAGAGGAGAGGAGAGGAGAGGAGAGGAGAGGGAAGGGAAAGGAAAGGAAAGGAAGCAAAGCATAGCTGGATATGTTGATGCCCATCTGTGGTCCTGGCTACTAGGGTGGCTGAGGTGGTAGGATCTCTGGGGGCCAGGAGGTTGAAGCTGCAGTGAGCTGAGATTGCACCAATGCACTCCAGCCTGGGTGACCGAGTGAGACCCTACTCAAAAACAAACAAACAAAAAAGTAAAAAATAAAATAACACAATGTGTGAAAAATGCAACAACTTCTAAAAGTTGTTAATATTCTACATGACACTCAAACTGGGGAGGGAGAGGCATGGCTGTGTACTCATTAATATAATAGTATAAAAGTACCTGATCACTCAGGAAAGTGAGTCAATATTCTTGTATTAGGATGCCTAAATAGAGAATTCTCTAATATATTCATGGTTATCTACTGTGCTCCAAAGAACAGAGATTTCATTGACTATATTATTTTATTTTATAGTAAATGGTTTGAAAATTAGGTACTGTAGAGTAGCTTTAAGTTCTAGAAGGGTAATGACTTAGTTCTCTTCATCTGAAACTTACAGTCCAAATGTACGTATTGGAAGATTACTTCCCCCTTGATAATATAGTTGACAAATTCCTGGAGATCACTGCTGTGTGGGTGAATTCTTTGGTTCTATTAGGTTAAGTTTATCAGAAATGGAAAAAGTAGTTACTTCATTCCTGTTTTGATGTAACATAAATCATCCCTGTCATTCAAGTTGGGAAAGAAAAAATGAAAATCCTGAGACTCATTTTCATCTAACATCCAGCAGGACACATGGGTTTTACCTGCTTTGACAAGCCTGCCTGACGGGTAGTGGTTGTACAGAAGGCCATGTTGAAGATTACTTAGGGCTGCAGCGAGTGTCAGACATAAAGAGTACCCTGGAGACTGAGCAATTTTGTGTATCAAGGCAGGAAGTGGCAGGCTCTATGTTGGGGACACTGTTTTAAATGATGTAGATTGAATGCCCGCGTTGAATAAACTTACTGAAAAATACACAATCCTTACTTTCATATTGTGTTATTTCTTCTAAAATAAGTTAGTACCACTAAAATAGTAAATACTCTTCTACAAACTTTCCATCTACTATTTGAAAAACATAAAAAAGTGCTAATGTTATAGTTTGTACTATAGAAAATGTATAAAAATCAAAAATTAAATAAATCATATTTGATATTTAGGCATGAAAAAAACAAAATGATTGATACAGAACTACAGAAAGAGTTTTCCCCCAAACTATTTAATAAGGTTTAAATACTTGGGGATGGTCAATTAAAAAAAAATTAATTCTGGAATTTACTTTTACTAACTGGCAATTATTGATCATTCTTATTCATTTTTATTTTATTTTTATGTATTTATTTATTTATTTTGAGACAGAGTCTGGCTCTGTCACCCAGGCTGGAGTGCAGTGGCGCGATCTCCGCTCACTGCAAGCTCCGCCTCCCGGGTTCAGGCCATTTTTCTGCCTCAGCCTCCCGAGTAACTGGAACTACAGGCGCCCACCACCACGCCCGGCTATTTTTTTGTATTTTTAGTAGAGACGGGGTTTCACTGTGTTAGCCAGGAAGGTCTTGATCTCCTGACTTTGTGATCCACCCGCCTCAGCCTCCCAAAGTGCTGGGATTACAGGCGTGAGCCACTGCACCTGGCCCCCATTGTCATCATTTTATTTTTACTTCCCTTTAACATTTTTCAAATAAAGTATGCAAGGCTATGCCATTATAAAATTGCAACATAGATTTGTTTAAAATTAACTATATAAATACTATGTAAAGGAACAGTGGAAAGATTAGAAAATTGCAGATACAATTTTGGAAGAATTTCCTTAGTAAACAGTATACTGAAAAATGTACTACAATTGAATAAAATGCAAATCCAGAAAATTGTCTTCATTCCATTCAAAGTAAAGATACACTAGAAAACAACTTGCTTTCTCTTTTTAATCAATGGAAGCCACATATGGCTAATTATTAGTCTTATTTAAATTTAAACAAATATATTTTGTGCTTGGGGTAAAAGTATTATCACAAGGGTCATGAACAATCATTTCTTTTACTGACAAGTTCCAATAGGGGCAAATCCTGACTACAAGTGTCACAGGGTAAGACAATGTGAAGAAAAATATAGGAGTAGAAGAGAGAGAAGAAGAGAGAATCCAGACATAGAAGAATAAAAGGTCATAATAGCAATGACAATTTTTATTATGTGTCATTATGGGGCATAGTGCTAAATATTTCCATGCAGTATTTCCTTTAGCTCTCAAACAGCAGTATTGTATAAGGTAGATGTTAATTTCACTTTTTAGCAGCTTTGGTGAGATAACTCACACACTATATGATTCACTCACTTAAAGTTTACAATTCAGTGACTTTTAGTATATTCAATGTATGTGCAACCATGACCACAGTCAATTTTAAAACATTTTCATCACCTCAAAAGGAAACCCAGTATTATTTAACAATTATACCTATCGTCTTTTCTCCCTTTCCCACTAATCTACTTTTAGTCTCTATAGATTTCCCTATTCTAGGCTTTCATATGAATGGAATCATATAGAATATGGTCTTCTGTGACTGGTTTCTTTCACTTAGCATAATGTTTCCCAGATTCATCCATATTGTGGTATATACTGGCACTTCATTCCTTTTTATAGACAAATAATATTTAATTGTATGAAAATATCATATTTTATTTATGCATTTGTCCACTGATGGACATTTGAGTGGTTTCCCCCTTTTGGCTATTATGAAGAAGGCTGCTATAAACATTCATACACAAGTTTCTCTGTGCCTATGTTGTCATTTCTCTAGAGTATATACCTAGAAGAGGAATTGCTATGTCATATGGTGACTCTGCATTTAAAATCATTTGGGAAACTTCCAGGTTGTTTTCCAAAATGATTGTACCATTTTATATTTCCACGAGCAGCATAAAAATGTTCCAATCTCACCAAATCTTTGTTAACATTTACTGTTACATGACATTTTTATTCCAGCCATCCTAGTGGGTATGAAATGGTATGTCATTGTAGTTTTGATTTGCCTTTCCCTGATGACTAATGATGTCAAGCATCTTTTAGTGTACTTATTTTGTTAACTCCTTTTTACATATAGCTAATAAGTTGCAGGGCTTGGCTTCAAATGCAGACTTACTGGTTTCTAAGTCTATTCTCTGAATCACTCTTCTTAGGTGCTTCCTAATCAGCAATTGCTAAGAGGTCACCCTACCCTCAAAACAGTAAGACCACTGATTTTAATTCCGTATCTATAGGGAAATTTGCCAAAAGTTTTTGACACTGAAATAATTCTTTCATGATTTCTCCATGCCCACAGTTTCTCAGCCATAGTCTATACTTTCTCAATAAAGGTGTTATCATCTCTTAACTGCTAAGTGGAAAATCCAAGTGCAAATATCACTTTCTAACAGCAGTAATTATTGAAGTGACTGAGTCAACTTAACACTAAACAACTCAAAAAAGGAAAAAGAATCCTCTTTGTGTGAATTTGTTGCGTGGTGATAGGAATAACAGTGGTTGTACAGATAGTAGAAACAGGAAGAAAATGATTGAAATAAGTAATAGTATGACTCGGAACAAGAAAATTCATTTGAAGCATACAGTGTCCGGAATTGTTGGGTTCTTGGTCTCGCTGACTTCAAGAATGAAGCCACGGACCCTCGCGGTGAGTGTTCTTAAAGATGGTGTGTCCGGAGTTTGTTCCTTCTGATATTCGGACATGTCCAGAGTTTCTTCCTTCTGGTGGGTTCATGGTATCGCTGACTTCAGAAGTGAAGCTGCAGACCCTTGCGGTGACTGTTACAGTTCATAAAGGCAGCACGTCCGGAGTTGTTCATTCCTCCCAGTGGGTTTGTGGTCTCGCCGACTTCAGGAGTGAAGCTGCAGACCTTTGTGGTGAGTGTTACAGCTCATAAAGGTGGTGCAGACCCAAGGAGAGAGCAGCAGCAAGATTTATTGCTAAGAGCAAAAGAACAAAGCTTCCACAGCATGGACGGGGACCCCAGGTAGCCACTGCTGGCTTGGGCAGCCTGCTTTTATTCCCTTATCTGGCCCCACCCACATCCTGCTGATTGGTCCATTTGGACAGGTGCTGACTGGTGCATTTACAAACCTAGAGCTAGACACAGGGTGCTGATTGGTGCATTTACAATCCTTTAGCTAGACATAAAATTTCTCCAAGTCCCCACTAGATTAGCTAGACACAGAGCACTGATTGGTGCTTTTACAAACCTTGAGCTAGACACAGGGTGCTGATTGGTGCATTTACAAACCTTGAGCTAGACACAGAGTGCTTATTGGTGCATTTACAATCCTTTCACTAGACATAAGGACACCTAACTTCCAAAATCAGGATCAAAATACACAAGGAAAGTATAATTAGAGGGAAATGAAGATATATCACTATAGAAATGCTGAAGCAATTCACTTATTCTATGGCTTCAATGATAAACTAATTGAACAAATGTTTGTTGAGTAGTTTCTGTGTACTATGTCATCTTTGTTACTGAGGAAGAAACAAAGAAGTGGTAAATACATTTTAAAATCTGTATTAGAGAATAGACTATAACTGAGCCTTTGCAATGGAATAAGTACACTTAATCTGAAATAACCATAAAAGTTCTGCTTACAGAAAATTGATTTGTTAATAATTACTTACATTAAAATGCCAGACATGAGTACAAAGAGATGAAGTGGCACATGAATATCAAATTTTCAAGACATTTAAAAATTCTACTCACTGTAATCTCACTTTTCATACATTACTCTGAATCTTAAGTTTAGTCCAGCACATATTCTGGCATGATCTAAGATCCTAGCCCACTCATATATATTAATAACTACACTCCTTGGACTCTATATCTATGATATAAAAGTAAGACATTAGCCATACAATAACTAAAAATGGACTAACATCTAATGCCAAAGCACTTCTTGTACTAGAGAACATTTTTTTATATAGTAACATTTGATTCATGCATGCAAACCTGTGCTTCTTGAAATAATAGGTAAAATCAATTTTTTTCTGACAATTTTCCTTGGTGCTACTTGTTTCTTGCCAGATTTATCATATAAATTAATGGCTTTTAAAGTTAAGGTCAGAACTAAATTTTTTTTTTAAAGGCTTTAGATTCTGTGCCTTATTTTACTTTGGAAAAAAGAACTTGAAGTCAACATATTCCACAGTTCATTATCGTTTGGGAAATGTCAGAAAGTGGCTCAGGGGAAAAAAAACCAAACCAGAAACACTGATTCTATTTCACCAAGAAGAGGGAAAGAAAGTAACCTTTATTCAGTAGTGCTAGCTGGAGAGAATGTCCTTCTCCAGGTTCACATCCCCTCCTTCCTACCTTCCTTCCTCTTTCCTCCACTTATTATATATCCATGTATTTTGCCTATGCTTCCTACAGTTACCCATGGCTGCTAGCACTTGAAAAGCTGAGGTAGGATGATCACTTGAGATCAGCAGTTCAAGGCCAGCCTGGGCAACATACTGATGCCTTAGTATCAAAAAAAAAAAAAAAAAAGAAAAGAAAGAATAAAAGCAATAAAAAGAAAAACAAAGTAGAATGAGCTGTTTTGTGGCAACTTTCCAATGAATCGAGTTATGATAGTTAGAATTTCAAGTTTGGTTACAATTCATCAATTATGATTAATAATCATGAATGTAAAAAATGTATTTGCTTTTGTGTTGCTTTTGAGAGTATAGTTATTTAAAGGTCCAGAAAATATACGAGGACTGCAAGGAGTCCAAAATTGTCCCTCCTCACCTATTGACCAATGTCAAAATTCCCTTTGGGGTGGCAGTTTATATTTTTTATTTTACACACTTGTGTGAAAGAAAGGAGAGGAGAAAATATTTAATATGAGCCAGGAAAGAAAAAAACAAAATGCTGAGAGGGAGTAGGAGGTGAATTCTATGAAGATTGCAGTTTTAGAGAAGTTACAGGAAACAGTCTCACTCTGGGAGGGATAGTTATTTTCCCCTTTTTGTTTGAATACATGTTCTTCGTTTAAATTATTTTTTATTTAAGTGTATTTCTGTCTTCTTGAAGCTATGGCAGTGCCACTTGCATCTCAGTGTCTCTGGACGAGAGCGTGCTCAAGTATGAGGATAGGTCTGGAGCTCACTTCTGCCACTGAGCTGTGTGACCTTTACAGCACCTCTGACCCCCAGTTTCTTCAAAGTGAAAGGACGATAATAATTGGTTTAGAATTGCTATATGAGTAATCGATACAATGTATAAATCAGTTAATACTCCTTCTGAAACCGCCCAATTGTCCCAATAGACAATTGTTTTTGGATTAACATAGATATTGACCCTTCTGCTGTTAAAGCTTGAAACTTGTATTTGTTTTATAGGAGTTCCTTCCTTAGGAAAGGATCTTCAACCCTCTCAAAAAGGTATCAGAGAACTGAAACCACTACATCACTGCACCAGGTACTTTGTTGCCCCTCTCTAGTTCTTGCTTTCTTATATATTGTTACATTTTTTCCCTGCTATATAAACCTGTAGTTGTAGTCAGTCACGGAGATGGATTTGGGACTGAATTCCCACCTCCTCAGCTGCAGCATCCTATTAAAACCTTCTTTCTTTTCAATATTTGTCTCCATGATTAGCTTTCTGTGGGGCAAGCAGCAGGATCTAGACCAAACCCCTGGTGTTTCAGCAACACTTCCGTCACCAAGCATGAAGTTAATATGTTTTTCTTTTCATCTATGTTCAAGCATGAGGCAGGCCTTCCTCAACCTCCTTCCCAAACAATGTTTACATCTCCCTCTTCTTTCTGTAATACTTGAAATCACATTCTCTATTTTGTAATATAATAAGGTTAACTCTAAGCCAACAAGCTGATAAATGATTAATAATCAACCACAAAAGGAAGCCAATGAAGGAATGAATTTTTTTTTACCAGAAGTCTTTTACAGGCACCTGGTATATACTTAGAGAATAATATATGTTTACTGAAAAGATGAATAAAAGCAATGGAAATTAGATCTCACAGTCAAAAGATAAGTTTTTTTGCATCTGTTTGAATTAATTTTACTTTCTATGGTAAATAGAAGGAAAATAATGTGAGTATAGCAATATTTGAACCCCCTGCCTCTGAAGACCAGGTCATTGAACTCTTTCACCTGCAGAAAAGACAGAACTTTGGCAGAACTCTTTCATCTGCCAAGCATTCCCATGGATCTCTAACTTGGGAAAGAGAAAGGACTTAACCATTAGAATATTCTAGATACATGAGAATGAGGTAAAAGGATATAATATTGTTGTAAAATAACAAAAATGGAATTTTAAATTCATAAAACTAATCTGAAAAAGAAAGAGTAAAGTACTTATAAAATAAGATGTTAGGAGATATGAAGAGATGTAGCAACTGGAGAATTAGGACAGGAGAGATGAAGGGGAAATGGTAGAAAACATGGCTGAAGAGAGAAATTCTCAGAGAATTTTTAATAGTGATGTTTAACACGAGTTTTTAATTTTTAAATAAGTAATCCATTTATATATCTGAAAACCAGAACAATCTAAAACAACTATACGGTCTCTTAGTTGTTTGGTTGGTAGCTATTAATACACCCTCCCTATATGTAACCCATGTTCTAAGTTTTTAAGATTCCTTCCAGAGATACTTCAAATAAGTGTAAACATTGTCATTTTCCTTTTGTACAAAAAGTAGCATGTTGATAAATCTATATTGAACCAATTGTTTTCACTTCAACTATGCTTTGTGGAACTTTTCATATGAGTCGATAATGAGTTCTCTCTCTTTATAGTTGCATACTATTCCACTTTGTAGATGCAACATGACTTATTCAACAAGTTTTTGATGGATGAAAATGTGGCTTGTGCTGAGTCTTTGGCAATTCTGTGTAATGCTGTAATGAATAACTGTGTACAAGTTACATATGTGCAAGTACTTCTGTAGAATAACGTCCCTAAAGTGGAATTGTAAGATTGAAGTGTAAATACCTTTAGTTTTTCATGGCTACCAATTTCTATTTATAGCAGTTGTTTGTGATCCATAAAATGATAAACTCTCTTTGCATTATTCTAAGCCTTCAGAAAAACTCTGCAATGTGGTGTGGTGTTGGGTTAATTCTTTTACGGGAAATTAAATAATAGGACAAAGAGAACTGGTGCTTTCAGTAGTGGCATCATAGAAAGAATGGGCTGTAAAGGCTCCAGTGGGATTGGAGCCGCAGAGAAACACACTACAACATGGGCTGCCTCCAAAGAGCACATTAAAAAAAAAATCTCTCATTCTGTAAATATAATAGATGGGGTGGACCCTTGAAAATAGTACACATACTTTCTATTTAAAGAATACCAGGCCAGGTGCAGTGGTTCACACCTATAATGCCAGCACTTCAGGAGGCCAAGGCAGGTGGATTGCTTGAGGCTAGAAGTGTGAGATCAGCCTGGGCAAGACGGCAAAACCCCATCTACACAAAAGTACAAAAATTAGCTTGGCATAGTGGCATGCACCTATAGTCTCAGCTACTCAGGAAGCTAAGGAGGGAGGATTGCTTGAGCCCAGGAGGATGAGGCTGCAGTGAGCCATGATTGTGCCACTGCACTCCAGCCTGGGTGACAGCAAGATCGTGTCTCAGAAAAATAATAATGGTGATGATGATGATGATAATACCATTAAATGAATGTTCATACATAAATATATTAATTTTCTTTCCACAGCTCTCCATTTATTAACACAAGTTTAATTAAGAACCCCTTACTATATGGAATCTTCTATTAAACATGGGAAATTTCGATACCAACATTAGAAAGAAATATAGCTAACCCTCAAATAAATTTGCCCTGACCATGATTTCAGATGCCAACAAACAACTGCTTTCATGTGTCAATGGTATGCTATCACAGGTTGTCAGAATAATTAAATTTGACTAAAGTATGGGTACTTTCTGAGTAGAATAATGGCTTTTAAAACCTAAACTATCAATGGCCCAGTAATGAAGACCTACATGGAAAGTCTTAAAATTACACTTGAAAAAATATAGATACAGAAAAAATATTATTAGGTCCAATAAAATTTCATTTATAATCTTTAACTGATTAATGTAGAATATGGTTAAACACTATTAAACATTTTCCACATTTGCTTTTGTATCTTAAGGAAAAATAACACCTAAAATTCTAAGCAGAGCACTTCCCCTTCCACTCACTTCCAACAAAACAAAGAGATTTAGGAAAAGTAGCCCCATGCCAGGCTTTAGAAATCTTTCATTTCCATAGATTTAAAATTGTGTTCTTCAGATTCCAAAGTTTCCATTAGGGTGCTTTAGAGTTTCTATTAACATTTGATTTGAATTATTTTTAAAAACATTTATATTTATATTTGTTTTTGAACTGTAATAAAAAAGTTATTTATAGTTAATATATACCAGAAAACTTTACCACACCAATGGCCCTCATCCATTAATTTGTACTACCAAGCTACTTATTTTGGAATACAATGTAAATAATTTTTCATTTCTCCACCTATATATGAAAGTCTTATAAACCTATCATGTATTGTAATGACTATGTGCAACAGATTTTTTCTTTTTAATTGAAGACCAAGCTTGCATCTTGAATATTTTTTTTTAATCAGACACACCAGAACGTTAACAATGTTTAATTAACTGCCAAGCATGACTCAGGTAAAATTGGTCATATATTCAACTCACGGAATAACTATCAGCATAAAACATAACCACATATCTTATTCTTCTGAGATAGGTTATAAATACTTCTCATACTTCCTAGACTGAGGTATTTCTTAAATGGCTTTTTATTTTTAAATTTTTAACATTTTCCTCAGTAAAATGAATTAATATTTATTGAAACTAAAAATGGGTTACTGTTTTATTTGTTATTGTGGTTTAAAGGAAGTTTTTGTTATACAGAAAAGCACTAGAGGATGCTTTCAAAAGTGTTGGTAATAGTATATAATTTATTCATTTAAATAAGGGTCACAGTCTTTAAAGATTGGCCCTTATTTAAATGTATAAATTATATGTTATTTGTAGTATACAATGATAATGAGTTCCAAAATTTCTATTACCAGGCTAAATTTTGGGGAAAAATGCCAGTTCAATGATATCAAAAGAAATAAGATATCCCAATTGCTTTCTCATAAATAAGTTCATCAGATAAATATCTTTCATAGTAATATAGCTGTATTACCTTTTTTATCTTCCTAGCAATTTAAATCACATATATATAATTTTGATTTATACAAGAAATGTTACAGTGATTTTGACTCTGGCTTTAAAAAATGAGAAATTTTAAAAACAAACTTCTGGACTCAGTATGCAAAACAAGCAATTTTCATTCATTTGAAACTTTTTGGATGTTTCTTAGAGGCAAACCATGAGATATCTGAAATTTTTTTTTGTTGTTGTTTTGTTTTGTTTTTTGAGACGGAGTTTCGCTCTTGTCGCCCAGGCTGGAGTCCAAATGGCGCGATCTCGGCTCACTGCAACCTCTGCCTCCCGGGTTCAAACGATTCTCCTGCCTCAGCCTCCGGAGTAGCTGGGGTTACAGGCATGTAATTTTGGCTAATTTTGTATTTTTAGTAGAGATGGGGTTTCTCCACGTTGGCCAGGCTGGTCTGAAACTCCAGGTGATCCGCCTGCCTCAGTCTCCCAAAGTGCTGGGATTACAGTACAGGCGTGAGCCACTGCACCGGCCCAAGATATCTGAAATTTTAAAAAATTTACATAACATTGTAAAATAGATTGAAAAAGTATTTTACCAAACAATAAGTTTACAATAAATAAGGAAACAATTAAATTTTCTTCAATTAAACACTAATTAAAAAATTTTGGTAGCTGTTAGATATTTTAATAGTCCACTCTGAAACCAAAATGTCTTATGATTATTTAAAATTTATGGTTAATATAAAAATAAGCTAATATAGAGAGGCAAGATATTAAAATAAACAAATATCTTTAGCTTAGACCCCAAAGTGTCAACTCATTTTTAAATAATTTGACTGTATCTCAGAACAAAGCCAAAAGTATTTCTATAAATAAAAAAATTGAGCATGCAAAATATAAAATTCATAATATCTGGCATTCAATTTTAAAATTTACCAGAATTCCAAAGAAGGAACATGGAGATAGATAAAACAATGAAACTAATACAAAATGAAATGGATATTAAATTAGCAGATAGGCCGGGGGCGGCCTGTCTTTTAGTTTCTACAATATAATATTGATGCCTACACACACACCCCAAATTGAAGCACTAAATATATATATATATATATATATATATAGCTATAAACTAATAATATATATTTTTAAAATCTCAGATAAAGTTGCTTATGAAATGACAAAGCCTTAATATTAATGCTTTGCAAGCACAAAAGTATATTGTCACAAACAAATTGGTTAGTCTTCAATATATGCAATTTATTTTCCAAGTGACTTTAGAGAATCACAGAAATAGTTTTTTATTAGCTAATCCTTTGAGAAGAGGCTCTATATGATTTTCATATCAAAAAGCACTTATTTACTTTAAATGATACTAACAATGTGCATTGCAAGAGAATCCCAGGGGGGAGTTGATATGCTAGTAATAATCTACTAATTTTGTTTACAAAGGTGTTTCTAATCAAATTCAGAGCAAATATATTAAAAACAGTTGCTAAAGGTGAAATTGTGCACTCACAACAAAAAAAATTACCGTCTACATTATGACATTATTTTCATATAAAAATGCTCAGATTTATACTTTTCAGAAGTTTGAGGATTTTAAATACATATTTTATAGCAATATTCAGATCCCAAAGATGATCCTCAAATTATACTGTTCATCTGTGTGTCAATTTGTCATTTAAGTGTTCCTTGCACAATCTTAATACATTTAACTCCTGTAGAGTGTAGTTATTCCACTTTACATTCATTACTTTCCCTAACACAATTGTCTCATTTTAATAATTGTTACAGCATGTAAGTGTCATGCAATATTGATCAGATTATCCTTAAAGTTCAAGCAGTATTGCTGGGTAAATACTGATTCTAAATATGCCATTCTCCATTTTCTCAAAGGAGTTATGTAGTTTGCCCATGAATCTTGCCATACTGTCTCTTTCTACATGTATGACATAGTTAATTTAGCTTATAATTTACCAAAAGGATGCAAATGATTATTTTTTTAAATCTCATGTAAACAGATAATTGTTTAACATTAGAAAAATGGTGAAATAATTTACTCCTAGCATAAAAACAAAATGTAATTTGACTAGAGAGCTTGAAAACTGGTGTTAACAATGATTAATAATAGTTTATAGATGATCTCACTCAGCTTGCCCAACTTGTACAGCGAAGTATTTTGTAAATTGATGAGTCTAAATCACTCCTTCTTGAGAGCTTGTTTGGAAGTTCGAGCAGGGGAGACATGTATACTCGTATACCCTTGACTGAAGACTGGTCCGCTTCAGGAGCTACACACATGGAGTACTGAGGGAGGAAGAGGACATCCGCCTAATCAGCCAGATCAGCCAAATCAATCCTGGTCATCAGTGGGGTGACAGATGTCACAGCCAGATTGCCCTCACATCCTAAGTCACTTCTTCTTAAGTGTAAAATTGAGTACCTGGGGCCTAAGATTATTATATTCTGGAGGCTTGTACAGTCATAAACTACATTGGATTGTTCATTATTGTGGTGTTAGTCAATTTCCATGTCTACTTACTTGGACAAAGAGGTGGGATTCTCAAACAAAGAATATAGAATCCTTACTGAATTCCAATGGTGTTTCTACTCCACTATCTGCCCAAAGAGCTACTACTCACACTAATAGAGAGTTCACCCTAAATTCAAGTCTATTATGTTGAGGGGTTTTTTTTGCTTCTCTTTAAGAGATTCAGGTTATTAATACTATAAACGTTACTGTGGCATTAGCATACATATTAGTAAACCTCAAAGCACAAATATTGAAAAATAGAAAAGATCCATGTCCTTAAATAAAAATATAGTCCCTATAATTAAAATACACCAGTTTCTACAATGTCTCTTTGTTAAAGGGCTTTAATAAAAATTTGAATGTTGATAAAATATGTTAAATATTGATAATATAAAAACAGTCTTCAATATAAAACTAGAAAATGATGACTGATGTTGCTACCAGTTAAAATTATATGTGTGGAATGAAACTCATTTCAGTTTCTGTCTCCTGAGGATCACCTTGCGTGATTTTCTAAAAAAAAAAAAAGAAGCTTTTAGCATTAATGTTTATATAAATACATTTTTGTGTAATAAATTCATCTTTCAAGTTAGTCATCAGTAATTTATAGCCTCTTTAAAGCATTTTTTGTCTCTAAATGATTATTTTATATAAAGGACAATATTTCCTATATTCTACCAAATAGTGAAGAATTACTAAATATGATTAACAGGGGAAAATGATAAGGGGGCAATTCTATCATAGATGGTATGCTATCTAAAATTGCACACGTTTTTCTCTTGAGGTTGATGATATTACCATAATTCTGGTTACTAAATTATATGTAGTTCATCAATTTCCATATCTTCACTGCCCAATATAAATGCGTGACACATTCTTTATGTGATATAGGACTTCCTATATCCTTTCACTCTTTGTTTTATAATCACTATCTAAATTAGCATTACAAGTCTACATTATCTGGCTACATCCTACTCTTCTTATCTTACATTCTAATATTTAAAATCTTGGGTACTTTTCAGTCTAGTCAAACTACAATGCTTTATATCTTAAATGTGCATCTCATATCTATTCCTTTAAATAATATATTTCCATCATTTGGACTGCTCTTCTTCCATCTCTGCATACTAAAATCCTGTTGCTCCAAAGACTGCTCCCTTTGACCTGCCCCCAGCCCCACCTCCCACAAACATCCTAGCTGGAGAAGAAAGAAAAAATAAATAAATAAGAATGGAATTAATATGTGTTGATGAATAAGAAATATGTGAAGTCATTGTCCTGAACTTAGTGATTTACTTCTATGGATTCAGATCATGAAATTGTATCCTACTTTTTATTTTAATATTTTCATATCGGTCTGCTGGATTGCTCTTTAAGAGCAGAGTTCTGGGGTTTTACCAACACTCATGAGTCATCTCAGTTGCCCTCACTCTTTGCGATCTTTTCCAAACTCCCAGGAAGTTTTTCCCTCCCCTCATTTGCATCTCACACCCTTACTTACCTTTACTAGAATTGTTAATTATAACATAGGATAAAAGCTTATATTTATTGAACACTATAAGTAAGAACTGTGTTAAGTGCTAAATTGGCATTAGCCTAACAAAGACTCCTTTGTGTATATATTACCATTACCCTCCTTTTATACCTGAAATAACTGAGGCCCAGGTAAGTAAACAACATGTCTAAGGTCACTCAGCTAACAACCCACATTTGTTTGGCTCTAAAGACTGTGCTCTCAATTAAACGCATTTGTATTTACAGCCCTAGATTTGTAGAATCTGGGAGGACCACTGTGGCTGTCCAAGAAATAGTGGGCTCCGGTGCCCACCAGTGACACAGCATGACTTTCACTACCATCCAAAATCCCCTGATGCCCCTGGCAGGCAGTACCCAACTGATTCCAGGACTAGATACAAATTAACCTTCTGTATACAAACTGTCCCTTCTCTACCCAAATTATGCTTTGTCCGTGAAAAGAAACCGAATTGGATTAATCAGTGTACTTTTCTTTATCTTTTATTATATTGATTTAATCTAAGTACAAACCAGTGAGTCTTAAAAAAACTGCTTGAAGAGAAATGTAAATTTGATTTATAATTTAATATTTGTCTCTTCTTTAAAATGTTAGTAACTCTATAAAGATTAATGAGGATGTATGTTACAAAGAAGTTTACTATCTTTGGATGAAAGTTTCAACTACAAACTTTCCTACTATCAGAACAATATATTCTTCATTCTCTAACATTTACAGAAATACTCTGGGTAAAAGGAATTAGAATGTATCAAAGATACCAGCTCTGCATTATCCCCTATTATGCCAGATTCTTTCACACACACTATGGAGATTTATGAGAACAGTAGACTATGTATTTCAATCAACAAAGTCTCAGAATACAAAATTAATCTGCAAAAATCACAAGCATTCTTATACACCAGTAACAGACAAACAGAGAGCCAAATCATGAATGAACTTCCATTTACAATTGCTTCAAAGAGAATCAAATACCTAGGAATCCAACTTACAAGGGATGTAAACGACCTCTTCAAGGAGAACTATAAACCACTGCTCAGTGAAATAAAAGAGGACACAAACAAATGGAAGAACATACCATGCTCATGGATAGGAAGAATCAATATCGTGAAAATGGCCATACTGCCCAAGGTAATTTATAGATTCAATGCCATTCCCATCAAGCTACCAATGACTTTCTTCACAGAATTGGAAAAAAACTGCTTTAAAATTCATATGGAACCAAAAAAGACCCCGCATTGCCAAGACAATCCTAAGTCAAAAGAACAAAGCTGGAGGCATAACGCTACCTGACTTCAAACTATACTAGAAGGCTACAGTAACCAAAACAGCATGGTACTGGTACCAAAACAGAGATACAGACCAATGGACCAGAACAGAGCCCTCAGAAATAATACCACACATCTACAGCCATCTGATCTTTGACAAACCTGACAAAAACAAGAAATGGGGAAAGGTGCTGGGAAAATTGGCTAGCCATAAGTAGAAAGCTGAAACTGGATCCTTTCCTTACTCCTTAACCAAAAATTAATTAAAGATGGATTAAAGATTTACATGTTAGACCTAAAACCATAAAAACCCTAGAAGAAAACCTAGGTAATACCATTCAGGACATAGGCATGGGCAAGGACTTCACGTCTAAAACACCAAAAGCAATGGCAACAAAAGCCAAAATTGACAAATGGGATCTAATTAAACTAAAGAGCTTCTGCACAGCAAAAGAAACTACCATCAGAATGAACAGGCAACCTACAGAATGGGAGAAAATTTTTGCAATCTACTCATCTGACAAAGGGCTAATATCCAGAACCTACAAAGAACTCAAACAAATTTACAAGAAAAAAACAAACAACCCCATCAAAAAGTGGGCAAAGGATATGAACAGATATTTCTCAAAAGAAGACAAGCATACAGCCAACAGGCACATGAAAAAATGCTCATCATCACTGGCCATCAGAGAAACGCAAATCAAAGCCACAATGAGATACCATCTCACACCAGTTAGAATGGCAATCATTAAAAAGTCAGGAAACAACAGGTGCTGGAGAGGATGTGGAGAAATACGAACACTTTTACATTGTTGGTGGGATTGTAAACTAGTTCAACCATTGTGGGAAACAGTATGGCGATTCCTCAAGGATCTAGAACTAGAAATACCATATGACCCAGCCATCCCATTACTGGGTATATACCCAAAGGATTATAAATCATGTTGCTATAAAGACACATGCACACGTATGTTTATTGCGGCACTATTCACAATAGCAAAGACTTGGAATCAACCCAAATGTCCATCAGTGACAGATGGGATTAAGAAAATGTGGCACATATACACCATGGAATACTATGCAGCCATAAAAAAGGATGAGTTTGTGTCCTTTGTAGGGACATGGATGCAGCTGGAAACCATCATTCTCAGCAAACCATCGCAAGAACAGAAAACCAAACACCGCATGTTCTCACTCATAGGTGGGAATTGAACAATGAGATCGCTTGGACTCTGGAAAGGGAACATCACACACCGGGGCCTATTATGGGGAGGGGGGAAGGGGGAGGGATGGCATTGGGAGTTATACCTAATGTAAATGACGAGTTGATGGGTGCAGCACACCAACATGGCACAAGTATACATATGTAACAAACCTGCACATTGTGCACATGTACCCTAGAACTTAAAGTATATATCAAAAAAAAAAAAAGTTATCTGAAAATACAAGGAAGTTGGGTGGCGGTACTAGGGCCAGTCTCAAAATAGGACATCTCTTTCCTCCTTGGAGAGAAGGTGGAAAGTACAAGGTCATAAAAGCTGAGTGTTTTACACAAATAGTAAAGTACTAAATCTGCTGACTGTGGTTGTAAACCTATCCTCTGTATCCTAACCATCAGAATTCACATGTTGATTATTGCTGTTTGTCCTCAAACTGTATCTTAGCAATTTTTTTCATGTTCTTTGGCAAATCCACCTTAGGAATAATCTGTTGCATTCCAGAGAAAAGGGTTAATTTGTGCTACACAGAGTACATCAGGGGTAAGGTTAGCTCTTGAGTAAGGTTAGCTTTTGAAGGATAGCTCCAAGGGTGGAAGATGTGGAGCCCTTTACCTCAATCTGCCACAGCTTTGGAAAAACAGCTGAGCAGCTGAGATGGGCACTAGATAGGTGCTCAGTAGAACTGCAGCATCAGGACTATGGATGTGTTTCATCAATATTATGGTAAAAGCTCATCACTGGAATTTATCTTAATATACCAAGTTTTATTGCTATAAATAGTTTGTCTTTATGCATCTTATTTATTTTAATCCAGGGAAACAATTACATGATTATGAGTAAACATACACTTTAAGATTTTGTATTTATTTCAAAAATGACTATATATCCATATAACTCTCTATATAGAAGCTCTCTCTCTATATATATAGATGCTCCCCAGGTAGAGGGCATGAGTTCAGTGTGGAAATGGAAGACAAATTTAAGAAAAACGTCAATAAAGATGGATTATATTCATAGAGATTGATGTTTTGCACAATTAACACTTACAGTATTTCCATCTTATTGCCAATAACTGGACTTATTCTCCATGTTAATTTTATTAATAAACTACCATTAAAATTAAAGTTTATCCCATATATATATGCTTGTGTGTGTATATATATATATGTGTGTGTGTGTGTGTGTGTGTATATATGTAATTTCAAAACTTGCTTCCTGAATTAATCATTTTAAAACAGAGTTCTATTGGACAGTAAGCATTTTACGGACAGAAACTGTTATTTATTTTTACTTCCCCTTCACTTCTCATAGTACCTAACAGGTAATAGTAAATAGCACTTAAATGTTTGCTGGAAAAACAAGTCATAGAAGTATAAGGGAAACAGATAGGAAGGTAATTTAGTGCGTCTCTCGAAGGGTATATACTACACTAAGGAAAAAGGTTGATGGTGCAATAAACAGACTTGTCTGAAAGTGACCTGGGAGCCTGTTCTGTGTGACCTGTACCAGGAACTTTTTGGATGGTGGAAAAGGGAAAGAGGTATTTCTCTCCATACCCCAGGTGGAAGGCTGCAACTAAACTCACTTTCCCAAAGGACCAGTGTCTTTCTTCTTCCAGCATGGGGAACCATAACATCCTACTGGCCCAAAGTCTCCTGGTACTATGCAGCTGGCATTCCCAGATAACTTGTTGGCAGCTGGTACCCCAAATCCAGACTGCCTGGTACTGAGTCACCCATGTATCCTCCCAGAAATAAGGTGGTTCTCAGGATTGCACTGTAAAAAGTGAGAGCAACTGAAGTGAGGGCGAACGAGGTCTGTCCACCGGCACAGACACCCACACAGCTGCGACCACAGCTCAGCCCCATCCTCTGCATGCCTTTCAACAGCATGATGGGAAAATCAGGGAAATTCATGCCGACTCATGCTTTCCTTACTCTGTGTAAAATTTCCCTGTCCCCTGTAGAGCCTGTTTCTTTTTTTATTTTTATTATTTTTGTGTGTGTGTGACAGAGTCTCGCTCTGTCGCCTAGCCTGGAGTGCAGTGACGCGATATCGGCTCACTGCAAGCTTCACCTCCCGGGTTCACGCCATTGTCCTGCCTCAGCCCCCTGAGTAGCTGGGACTACAGGTGCCCACCACATTGCCCGGCTAATTTTTTTGTAGTTTTAGTAGAGACGGGGTTTCACTGTGTTAGCCAGGATGGTCTCAATCTCCTGACCTCATGATCTTCCTGCCTTGGCCTCCCAAAGTGCTGGGATTACAGGCTTGAGTCACCGCGCCTGACCCTGTAAAGTCTGTTTCTTAGTCCATGCATGTTACAATACGAAATTATTTTCCAAGTCCTGTGGCATGACAGATAGAAACCCAAAGGGATGGATTTGGCCTGACAGATACTATTATCTCCTCAATATATGTCATTTCAATTCAGTTAACACTTATTGAACATTTACTATGTGCAAAACTCTGGGCTAGACAGTGTTAATGAATATAAAGATTAATAATTTATCATCTGTTTTCCTTGGTAAAATCACAATCTAGCTATGGAGACACTTTGAAAATCAATATTCAATTAGGTATAAGACTGTTACTATGGGAAGTAAAGAGAGCTGAGTCTGAGGAGTTGGAGGAGAGGGTCTTGGAAGGCTTTACCGTGGAAATGGATTTGAATTAACTCAGGTAAGAGCATTCAAGGAGTTATAAACGATCTGAGCAGAAGCACAGAGGAGAACTATTCCTGCAATCGTCAGAACGTCTTTGTGATTATAGATGTAAGTTTCTAGATAACGTCAGGAAGCTGAAAGTATGGACTGAAGTTATATACACTTATGAGTTATATACGTATATATGAGTCATATATGTTTCACCTAAATAGCATTAATAATATTTTGCATTTTCTTGGGAAATACAGAGACAGAAACAAACCTCTCTCTCTTTACATAGTACATAGGCCTTCCCAAAACAGTTTCCCAGATCTAGGTTATTTACTTACTTATTTATTTTTTGAGACAGAGTCTCACTCTGTCACCCAGGCTGGATGCAGTGGTGTATGTCAGCTCACTGCAGCCTGCACCTCTCAGATTCAAGCAACTCATCTGCCTCAGCCTCCCAAGTAGCTGGGATTACAGGCATACGCCACCACACCCCGCTAATTTTCATATTTTAGTAGAGACAGAATTTCACCATGTTGGCCAGGCTGGTCTCGAACTCCTGACCTCAAGTAATCTGCCCACCTTTGTCTCTCAAAGTGTTGGGACTACAGGTATAAGCCACTGCACCTGGCCCTTCCAGGTCTAGATTAATGTAAGAATCATAATAATCAGTACTGTATGAATGATTATCTTACAAATTATTCCACTGAATTCTAAGGAAAGCAGCTCTTCCTCTGTCAAGAAGAATGCCAACATACAGGGTCACTTAACCTTAACTGTTAACATAATTGTAACCTGTGAAAGTTTAAATATGTATAAAATTTCTGGAGCAACGTAATATGCACAGAGCATACAATTGTTCATACTTTGACCTATTGTTCCAAATCTAGAAATTTATTCAAAGAATTAGAAGAATGCACAAATATTTAATTATCAGGATGTTTTTTAGACGCTATTTATAATAGCAGATTAGAAACAACTAAATATGAAACACTAGAACATGGTTTTACCAACCACAGAATGAGCTCCCAGGACACTTTCAGACAAGTCTGCTTATCACATCATCAACCGTTTTCCTTAGTATAGTACACACGCTTTGAGGTGGACGCTACATGCCTTCCGATCTGTTTCCCTTACATTTCTATCACTTGTTTTTCCAGCAAACATTTAAGTGCTGTTTGTTATTACACGTTAGGTGCTGTAAGAAGTGAAGGGGAAATAAAAATAAATAAAATAGTCTCTGTCCATAAGGTGCTTACTGTCTAATGGAGCGCTGTTTTAAAATAATTAATTCAGGAAACAAGTTTTGAAATAATATATATTATTAATATGGAAAAGATACATATTATTAATGTATTTATATTAATTAATTATAATAATATAATATACATATATTATATATTAAGAATAAAATTATAATGTTTTAATGGTGGTTTATTAATAAAATTAACATGGAGAATAAGTCCAGTTATTGGCAATAAGAAGAAAATATTGTGTTAATTGTATCCATGTTGATGCAAAGAACATGATTTCGTTCGTTCTTATGACTGTATAGTATTCCATGGTGTATGTGTACCACCTCTTCTTTAGTGCACTGTAGAAGAGCATTTAGGTTGATTTCTGGAAACCTGGGAAGTGATACTTCAAAAAATGTTTCAAATACTACAATGGAGTAAAAGTGATAGTGTAGAAATTGGTGAAAAGAAATATGGTCAGGGATGGCCCAAGGCAGCCCAGAATCTTCTGTGGCCTCAAATAGAAGGGTAATTAGCTGAACTTTTCATGTGTTACCATGGAGAAGACAAGGTCAATGGATTCCAAGAAATCTCATGATCACAACTCAGAAAAAATGTTTTTTAAAAAAATAGAACTGATTGTAATCTGAAGCCCAGGTAAAAATAAGTACATCTGAGCAGATGCCAACTTGAAGGGGGCTGGTACCAAAGAACAAGACAGAAAACTGAACATATATCTTCTGCCCATATTGACAGAGGCTGAGAACCAGAGAACGGATATCTCTCCCCACAGCAAGGAATGAGATACCATTATAACATGTATTGGAAGTGACTAAATTTTCTGCCAAAATGTAGAATAGAACCTTGCAATAGGACTTCATTTGAGTTCTAGGAAAGTAAAAGTTGTATTTTGCACATCCAAGTGTATAAAATAATTGAAACATAAAAATATTGACTAAGACCATGTTTTCTGCCATTGAAAATAAACAAGATCTCAAAATAGAAATTAAGTTAAAGTTATTTTTCTATACCCTTTTACACCTTGACAAATTTATAATATTTAAAATAACACACAATTTTTATAAACTTGTTTTGTCATAGCTGATAGTCTTAGAATGTGAAAGAGACCTAGATCTCTTAACAACCTTCAAGAGGCCCTGATACCCAGATGGAATGATCCTATTTTGTTGTTTCACTGGAAAACTTTTGGCCAGTGTTTTGTGGACTCTGCAGATATCAACACAACATTATCTAGTAACTAGAATGAAATATTCACCAAAAAGAAATTCAGCACTTGGACTAAAGGGCATAATGTTAGTTAAATAATTGTTTGTAGTACTAGAGTTGGTAAGCAACAGAGGAGTACAGCTTCATCTCCAGAAGTGGCATAACCTCCATTCCAGAATTGGATGCATATTAAAGAGTTGCATATCAGAAGATCATCTTCATGGAATGAATTCTATGTAGATAAAACATGACCAGTTACATATTACATCTCTTATTTTTTTGGGGTGGAATCCAAATATATAATAATATTTACTGCTACAACTTCCTGAGTGATTAGAATTTTGCATTGAATCTCATAAGTAATCACTTTCAAATCGAGGTTTAAAACCCTGAATCTAGGTACAAAGATGCTCTACAAAGTTGCCTCTAAGGAATCTCTCAAATTACTGAAAGTTAGCACCAGAACTATTAGTCTGTATTCTCTGGTTAAATTCTATAAGCAGAATCAAGAGTCTAGGGAGAAATTCTATTTTGTGCCACCATCTGCTTCAAAAATAATACTTTTTGAGCTACGTTAAGTAATTTTTCATCTGTATGTTTTTCTATCTGCATGTTTTTCTACTGGTTCTCAAGTTCAGTGAATTGGTTTCATCAAATATCAGTTTATGTGCTTCAAGACTTCTGTCTGCTCTCAAGAATATCAAAATGTAAGAAGATAAATGGCCTAAAACCCTATTAGTAGCAATAAATGGCACATAGTTTTGACACTTTGCATTTTTATTATTTGGGTTCACTTTTCTTCTTTATTGTGTGAGGAGGCAAAGCATCATTTCCTATTGGTCTCCATTTTGCACCCTATATCACCATCCAAGTCTGATGCCTTCTATGGAGCATAAAAGAGGACGTTGAATCAGATCATCAATCCAGTCCACCCTCCTCTAGGGATTTTTGCTTCAACCATAATCCACCCATGTGGATGCTAGATTTCACTGTGCCATTACAATGGAAATATTGTCTCAACAAATTATTGAACCACTAATTTCAATTGATGGTATTATAAGCAAAAGTGTAGGATCTATGTGGACAGAGTCTTAATATGTTTGTAGACTAGGCAATAGAGACATTTGACCTAAGAAGTCAGTCTATTAACCGGATGTTACTGTATCCAAAAGAGATGAAGTCTTTTTTATAATAAGAAGTTACTGGTATCATTTTCTTGGTCATTTTTAATCAGCATAGTAAACAATTCTTTACAAAAAGAGATTAGAAAGTATCTATATATAATGACTCATTATTATTCATGCCATAATAATGGAATATAATATCCATTGGGCAAGAGTATTTTGGTCAAAAGCTCATACTGATTTTGTACAATGCTCTAAGGAAAAAAACTTTCTTATCATAATAGGCCCATCTCAAAATGGCTCCTGTGAACTTTGCTTCATCTCACACATCTATTGTAACAAAGTTTTGTAATAGACATTTGAATGTCCATAATTCCAGGCACTTTTCTTTCAGATGATGGCTGCCCTTTATTGCCACTGAACTGAAGCAATGTATGGAGAGATATGTTGTCCAGGATGTCACTATCAAATCTTAAGGGAATGAGGAGGTTGAGAAGATCATAGTACTGGAGATTCCCTGAAAGCAGACTTGGAGCTATCATGCCAGCAAGACCTGCTAGATTGCCTTCTTATTTCATTTCTCAGATGAGATTGCCCCATGCCTCAACTACCTCTCTAAAGATATTAATAAAAACATTTTAAAATAAAGAATACATTTTAATTGCTACACTTTCTACCTAACAGTCTTCATTCATGTTTTCCATAAGAAGCTCCTGCAGTGGAGCTAGACAAAGGTGAGTTTGGGCCAGAGTAATTCCAGTTGTGAGATCTGTATCAGTGAAAGCCCAGAAGACCAACCGACTCTATGAATATCACAATATTTATCAATTTGGAAGACATTTCTGTGAAGTAATTCAAAACAGTAAACCCTAGAAGAGCTCTGTGGATTGAGGAGTTAGCATTATTTCTGAAAGAAGCTATAGTACTATGATACTATCATAAGTGTTGAATTTGTCACCAGACAATTCTATGTATATTAATATAGTAAAAACAGCCCTGTAAAGATTAAAATGGTATACTTACACTCCTTGAACAGTACCTATGCAATAGGAAACAATAATAATTCTATAAAGTGTTCATACAGAATATTTCATTATTTTGCATTATGTTCATATTGCAAATGTACAAATGAAATTTTAACAAGTTAATATAATGAATTTTAACAAGTTAATGTAATGAATTTTTAAAAGTTTTCCTATATGTGTTATTACGCAGTGAAAAAAATCCTTTTATTAATGAGCTGTGTATGTTATACCCCCCTCCACCCCCATACTGGCTACGGAAATATCCCTTTACCCCCTACAATACCTTCGATCATTACATATTCACAGAATATTCTCTATTTTTTAGAAGTTTTTTAAAGTTCTGAAACTTTTATTCACATATGGCACAAGTTTCCTACTATAGAGTAAGTTATTTCCTATTAATATTATTAGCTAGGAGCATGATTAAAAAATAAAGAAAGAGAATTAGTATATGTTGTTTTTAAAGACCCATTTGGGTATTAAGTGAAATTGAACCTCTTTTAACGGATATGAACAATATTGAAATGTATGTTATTTTGAAGAGAAGAATATTTTATTACAATTACTCTGTATTTGTCTCATTTGTAAAATGAAATAATGACATTTTATAATATATTACTTCCTGACATTAAAAGCTTTATGTAAAGTCTTAGCCTTTGGAATCTTCCAGTTATCGTGTTTCAACACATTGTACTGGGTGACATTTAGAGTCTTTACAAGCTCATGTGGTATTTAAGCCCTCATTGTCATCGCTCTGTTGCCTCACAGCAGATTTTTCTCAGGAATGAAACCCACTGACCCGACTAACA
The DNA here is from genome assembly GCF_003255815.1 of Theropithecus gelada. Classification (NCBI taxonomy): domain Eukaryota; kingdom Metazoa; phylum Chordata; class Mammalia; order Primates; family Cercopithecidae; genus Theropithecus; species Theropithecus gelada. The sequence continues at coordinate 99,971,687 of NC_037670.1, forward strand.
CCACCCAAAAAATATGAACTCATTAAGTCCAAGTAGATCTTATAAACCAAATCACTAATCCCTTAAAATATTTTGCTTCCCAGAAATCTTTTGTTCTTAAAGACTTAGCTTTGATGGGAGGTCACCCATAATTATTTTCAACAGGGCTATTCCAAAGACACCTAATCTAATTAAAGCTGTCTAAAACAATGTTCAATTCCTCCCCCTTTAGAAGTTTCTAATGAATTTTAAGAGTTTTTCCCTTGTGATTAACAAAGAAATCTATTAAGGATAATCTTATTATTCAAGATCACCTGTCAAAATTCCTCTGTCTTCATTCTATTACTATTTACCCACTCGAACTTCTTTGAGTTTCTTCAAAACAGCTATTTGGAATTAGCTATCTGAAAGGTCACATACCTCTGTGTCTCCAGGATTGCTCCCTGGTGTATTTAGTTCGATGATGAGGTCATGTTTTCCTGGATGGTCTTAACGCTTGTAGATATTCGCTGGTGTCTAGGCATTGTAGAATTAGGCATTTATTGCAGTCTTTGCAGTCTGGGCTTGTTTGTACCTGCCTTCCTTGGGAAGGCTTTTCAGGTATTTGAAAGGACTTGGATGTTGTAATACAAGCTGTGTCTGCATTCACAGGCATCCTGAGCCCAGTAATCCTGTGGTTCTTGCAGACCCATGGAGGTACTGCCTTGGTAGTCTTGGACAAGAATTTTCTGGATTACAATGTAGAGACTCTTGTTCTCTTCCCTTACTTTCTCCCAAACAAATGGAGTCTCACTCTCTCTGTGCCGAGTCACCTGAGCTGCGGGTAGGGTGCCACGAGCACTCCTGTGACCACCACCACTGGGACTGTGCTGTGTCAGAACTGAGACCAGCACTGGTTCTCACCCAAAGCCCACTGTAACCATCACTTGACTACCGTCTACGTTCACTCAAGGCCCTAGGGCTCTGCGATCACCAAATGGCAAAGCCAGACAGACTTGCATCCTTCCCATCAGGGCAATGAGTTCCTCCAGACCCCAGGTAGGTACAGAATGTTGTCTGGGAGCCAGGGATTGGAGGCAAAAACCTTGGAAATCTATCTGATGTTGTATTGTACTGCTAAGCTGGCACTCAAACCACAAGACAATGTCCTTCCCAGTCTTCCTCCCCTTTCCACAGTCAGAGAAGCATCTCCCACCACAGACTCACAGCGGGTACTGCCAGGCTACTGCTGATGTTCACTTAAGGCTAAAGGGCTCGTCAGTCAACTTGTGGTGATGCTGGAACTCACCTGAACAGGCTTGGAACTCACCCTTCAGAGCAGTGGCTTCCCACTGGCCCAGCACAATGCCATCCAAGAGCCAAGGCCTGAAATTGAGGACCCCAATAATGGCAGCAGTGAGCCATCCAGAGTGGCCACTGCCATTCGACCAGGAGCAGTGGCAGAAGTAGTTGTGGGAGTGGCAGTGGTGGCTGTGCCCTGTGACCCCTGTGCCCCGCATCCCTGAGGCAGCCAACTGCACCACCCCTACCCTCACATGGCGGAGATTCACTCCCAGGCGTGAAGCCTCCACCACTTTAGACCCTGGACCTGTGTCACCACTCTTACCCTCCACCACTGTGGGGAGGGCACAGGAAGGAGGCAGACAATCCCCAGGGCTGCCCCTGGGAGCCCCCTGGAGCCCACCTCTCTAGGGGCCACTGCAATGGGTCCAAACTAAGCCTCCTACTGTTGGGAGAGCAGTGCAGTTGGGCATAAAGAAGCAGGCAGAGAGGGGCCCAGCTAGGACCTGAAGTCCCCACCCTGGGCTGCAAGGAGGTACAGCCAGGGCTGCATGCTGTACAGAGCCAGTGGGAGCCAGGGACAAGTGGGGGCCCCACTCCTGTAGGTGGGGTGGGAGCTCCCAGGTACATCTGCAGCCTCCCTGCTAGAGCTATGGACTCAGGCATCTCTGCACTCTCAGGGACCTGGGACGGTCCCCTGCCCCACCACATGCTTAGAAGTGCCTGCTTCCAGTGCCTGGCTTCTCCCTGATGTCAGCCTCCCTACAGACTTTGGGTGCCAACAAGCAGGGGAGGGAGTTCCAAGGAGGGACTGAGGACAGCCTGGCACTGACCTGCAGGCACGCCTTGGTATGAACAGCCTGGGCACCATGGACAAGCAGCAGGAGGCAGACAGGCTCCTAGGCAGAAGGGGCTGGTCCTCATTGAAGCCCCACCTTCAAACCAGGGAGGGCCTGAAGCCTGGGAGTCAGGCCGCCAGTCCCACCGACCGGAATGGAAACTTGTGGTGCTTTTCGCTGGGTCTGCCCATGCCACCCATGGACTAATCAGCATGCACTTCTTCCTCTCTGAGGCCCATAAAAACCCCAGACTCCACCAGACTCAAGCAGAGGACAGAGAGACTATGGGGAGATGATGGGACAACCAGCTGCAGAAAGGAGCTGCCCACCCCAGAGTCTCCTCTGCGCTGAGAGCTGAGGACAAGATGGGACAACCAGCTGCAGAGAGGAACCGCCCTCCTGCTGAGAGCTGAACACTCGACAGGACAACTTGCCTACAGAAAGGAGGTGCCCACTGCAGGTCTCCTCTGAACTGTTCTATCACTCAATAAAGCTCCTCTTCGTCTTACTCATTCTCCCCTTGTCTGCATACCTCATTCTTCCTGGACTCAGGGCAAGAACTCAGGACCTGCCGAATGGCAGTGCTAAAACAGCTATAATACGAGGCTGAAACACACCCCTTGTTTGCCATATTGGGGGCAACAAAAAGAAGAGAAGAGAGAAGGAGAGAAGAGGGAAGGAGAATAGAGCTGAGACCCTTTGGGCATCCCAGACTTGGGAGCTTCTCAAGTCAGGGCTGTGAGTCCCCCTTTCGGGCCCTGCAGTTCCTGGGGTCTCCAAGCTTCCAGGCACCACCACATTCCCTGGTGCTAGCCATGGAAGTTGCTTGCGGTGTGCCTGGTCCGGCTGCAGCCTCATAGTGAGCCAACACCTGTACCAACACCTGGAACCGCCCACTCCACTACAGCAGCCGGCATGCCTGACTGTGTGCAGTGGTCGGACCCTCACACTCACTTGCTTACATACCTCTCATCACTCCACTCCAGTCTCTTTGGAGTTGTGGGATCCAGGCCAGTAATGAAAGCTGAGCCCATCCTGCCAGACTGAGGGGGCCCAGTGGGCTCAGCAGAACTTGGGCAAAGGCGCACTGGTCACAGAAGTTTCTGGCTGGAAAAGCAACACTCCAAGGATCTAGTAACACCAAGAGCCCACTTGGTATTCTACCCTCCATGACCAAGCTGGCACCTGATTTTTGATTCTTATGAAGATGCTTTGTTTGTGTGTAGATGGTTGCTAAATTTGGTGTTCCTGCAGGGAGGACGATTAGTGGAGACTTCTATACAGCCATCTTGCTGTCCCCTCACCTACATGTTAATCTTTTTTTTTTTTTTTTTTTTTTTTGAGATGAAGTCTCACTCTGTTGCCCAGGCTGGAGTGCAGTGGTGCAGTGTTGGTTCACTGCAACCTCTGCCTCCCGGGTTCAAGTGATTCTCCTGCCTCAGCCTCCCGAGTAGTTGGGATTACAGGCACCCACCACCACGCCCAGCTAGTTTTTGTATTTTCAGTAGAGACGGGGTTTCATCAGGTTGACCAGGCTGGTCTCCCGAACTCCTGACCTCAGGTGATCCTCCCGCCTTGGCTTCCCAAAGTGCTGGGATTACAGGCGTGAGCCACCACGCCCAGCCCCACGTTAATTTTTAAATAAGGTTTACTCATTAACTTTTAGTCTAGAAATGGACTTTTAGTTTTATACCATAATATGAAGTATACCCATTTTTCTATTTTATCATTTCAAGAAAATTTTAGTGAAAATGGCACCGTTATAAACATGATTATGAGTCCTTGGTAAAGGCTGGGTGTGATTGCTCACCCCTGTAATCCCGGCACTTTCGGAAGCGGAAGCAAGAGGATCACTTGAAGCCAGGACTTCAAGGCCAGCCTGGACAACATAACAAGATCCCATCTCTACAAATAATAATAATAAATACTTAGCAATGAATGTGAGTAGTGAGTAGTCAATAAATGTTTTCTGAGGAAATGGATTAATGACTATGTTTGCTCAGAGTATGCAGGGCTGCAAAATGCAATCAGCCTAAGGGGTATGAGCTCTCTGATATGCATATACTGTGTAGTACCAATACGTATCTCCTTTATATTTTTGTGTAAAATGACAAGTTATGTTATTTGGGAGCAGTGACTCACAGGCTAGGTAGCACTTTGTAATCCATCACATGAGAACCTTTAGGGAAAACTCCAGATTGGGCATTGGTATTTTAAAACTCACTGGGTGATTCTACTGTGCAGAGAAGTCTTATATTGTAGTGTACTACCCAGATTTTATACCAAACTAGAACATTAAATCAGAATCTCTAGAAGTAAGGCATGGGCATCAGCATGTTCTTAAGTTCTCTAGGTCAATATCTATTTGAAGACCAGATTAAGAACCACTGAAAAGGACTTCAATTCTCCAACCCATTCATTTTACAGGTGAGGCTGATTGAGGCCCAACAGCTCAATAGTCTTGCCTGTAATTAAAGGGCTAATTAGAATCTGAGTTAGAAGTCAGTCCACATTTAGCATAAGAATGCAAAATATGGAAGAAACCATTGTAAAGGAGAAAGACATATTTCAGACTACCAAGAATATATGAAAATGGGCCATCATTTAGAATCTTCTGGAAGAGCTAGCCAATTATGCATCTTACCTATTTATTGCTTCCACTCTTTGATGATTATGAAAAGTCTTTCAACTAAATTTAGAGAGAGCCTTGGGACTTTGAGTGTTACACCCTGAGGAGTCCTCTGTCCCGTTATGGGTCCATCAATGTGTTAATGGCTGGAGTTTAACAGAATGAAAACAATAGGAAAAGAGAAGATATATCTTTAGAGGACTGGCTGTTCTGTGCTGGGTTTCCTGTGTGGAAAATCAAACGACTTGCAACTAATTGTTTGTGTGCAAAAGTCTTTGGCAGTGATGCCAACAAAAGCACTGGATAGTGTGTCTGCTCAAAGCAAAACACGTCAAATTATGTATTCAGCAAATCCTTATTATCAGAACCTGGGTCATGTGAGTTATTTGCTTTTTAGTTATGCTTCAGGAGGCCCTTCCTGTGAACATAATGTCTGGCCTGTTAAACACATAGCTGCCAAGACAGAGCCACAGGTGACCATGACTTGGCAACTGATAAAACACCAGCCACACTGGAAACAATAAAAAATGGGCAGGATTTTCCATCTGGTTTTCAATGCAGATAGACAGCACAAAGAGTTTCTTGAAGAAAATTGATATTTACAATTGAACATAATGCCCGATACATTTCCCCACATTACCAAGCTGATATTTAAAATTTGGGAATCTTTAATTCCAAATAACTAATTCAAAAGTCTATATAAATACAATATTATGGCTAAATAATAAATTGTTATATTCTTTTCCCTTTTCCCCTATTTCTTCTTATGCTTTTAAAGACTTGTTGCTAATGTATATATTCTCTCTAAACTTCGGAAATGGCATGCAGAATGTGTGTACCGGGGATTTTACAAGTACATATTCAAACTTCACCTTCTGTCTCACTCTCCGCCACAATACATGACAAGTGGGATGCTCACAATTTGTCACTCACCTAACAATATCAACTTTTGCATCGATTCTCTCTTAACAGTATGTATTTCTTTATCAGTTTGATCTCTCAAACCCCGAGACACTCATGTAAACTCAAACCTTATTGGAGCTACCACTTCTTAATTTTCACCTTACATCATATTCTGCACATGATCACATCTCATACTATATATTTCATCTCATATAAATCCTCCAAATGAATATATGCATAAATATATGTCATATACATGTATGACAAAGAGCATGCGAGCAAGCTCTTGCACCTGTGAACAAGCTATCCCTGTTCTCTGGGATTTTAAATTCCAGCCCCAAGATATGGTGACTGAAAACCAAGACCAGTGCCAGGGAAAAGGTGTCCTATTCCAGGCTCTGCCACTTTATAGGCGAGCCAGATGGAACAATTTTAGGGCTCTATTTTCTTCATCCATAAAATTGGAATAAAAATGTTAACAGCTTATTTTTCAGACTTGTTAAGATCAAGGGAGCTAATGGTCATGAAGGTATCTTTAAGGGGCATGTGACTGATATTCTTGTGTCATAAAGAAGAATTCCCATACAGTGAGATTAAATTACCTTATAGTTTAAAAGGAAACTTAGAATAAAACTTCTCTAACTTACACCTAAATGCAAAAATTCATTCTTGTTATCTGGCAAATGGCCATTAGTTTCTGCTTCGATACATTTAGTTATGGGAACTCTTTATGTCAGAAAGCAACACATTCTAATCTTAATAACGTGCATTTAACCATGACAGTGAAAGTAACGTGCCATCTCTAATACCAACCCCTGTTCTCTGACATTTTAAGTTCCAGTCTCCAAGGTATGTGACTGAAAACCAAGACCACTGCAAGGAAAACTATGTCCTATTCCAGGCTTTATAAGTTGACAAATTTATAAAGCTTAAATGGACGTATATATATTTATATATATATAATTGAGATATATAAAATTTTTTTAATTCACAAAATTCTCAATTTGATACTGAGAAAACAAAACAATGTAAATTGTTTCTTTGTGTGTGCTTGTCATTAGCATCAAATATAGGCAATTTAATTATATCTAAGCCTCCTATTCAAAAAAGAAAAAACCTAGTAAAAGTCAGACCACAAGCATAAAGACAAGATTTTCCATTCTGAAACTTCACCTCCTACACTCTGAGATATTAAAGGATGAAACTTGAAGTGATTTCTACATTTAGCAAATCTAGGTCTAGCCTAAGAATAGTAAATAAATGGCAACAATCTTAAGAGATAGTAAGAAACTAAAGGCCGAAAGAAATGTTTGAGTACTGATGTCTATAAAAGATAACTGGTAATGTAAACTCAAACCTTATTGGAGCTACCACTTTGCCAATAACCATGTAATAACCAATGGTCAATAACCATATAATAAGTGCTTAACATATTAATCATCAGAGAAATGGAAATTAAAACTATAAATAGTTATCAATTCACAACAGAATGTTTAATAAAAAAACAATACAAAGCAATTGTGAGCATATAGAGTCACTGGAACTTTTATATATGGCTAGTAGGAGTAACTAACAATTGATACAGCCTCCTAAAGTGCTGGAGATATTCCATATTGATATTGATCAACAGATACAGATCTGTATGGTGGTTACACAGGAGTCTACATTTATAAAAATTAATTGATTTCTATATTTAAGAATTGTGCACAGAACTACTAAGAGTAAGGGCTTAGAGCTTTAAAATAGTACATTCTAAAATATAATTCATCTTTCTTTTCTTATCTGAGCTTCTTTAGAATGCACCAAAATAACATTTCATGTGATAGAGTCAAGTTGGAAAGAGTCGCCAAGAGCTTAATTTGAATTAATTATTGTGTTTGCCGAAAAGAAGCTACGCTATAATTGTGTTTGGGCAGTAAGTATATTTAGCTCTTGTGAATGTCCTTCTGTTTACTTAATATAATAACTTATAAAAATGAGTTGCAGTGTTTCTCACTGATGAAAGAATTCTTCAAAAATAAATAAATCTGGGGCCAGGCGTGGTGGCTCACTCCTGTAACCCTAGCACTTTGGGAGGCTGAGGCAGGCAGATCACGAGGTCAGGAGTTTGAGAACAGCCTGGCCAATATAGCAAAACCCCATCTGTACTAAAAATACAAATGTTAGCCGGGCATGTGGTGTGCATCTGTAGTACCAGCTACTCAAGAGGCTGAGGCAGGATAATTGCTTGAACCTGGGAGGCAGAGTTTGCGGTGAGCCAAGATCGCGCCACTGCACTCTAGCCAGGGCAACAGAGTGAGATTCCATTTCAAAATAAATAATTACATTTGGGGCCGGGTGCATTGGCTCATGCACGTAATCCCAGCACTTTCAGAGGCCAAGGTGGGGGAGGATTGTTTGATCCAGGAGTTCAAGACCAGCCTGGACAAAATAGGGAGAATTCATCTCTTCAAAAAAATTTTGAAAATTAGCCAGGCATGGTGGTGTGCACCTGTAGTCCCAGCTACTCCAGAGGCCAAGGTGGCAGAATCAGTTGAGCCCAGGAGGTCAGGGCCACAGTGAGCCATGATCACACCCCTGCATTCCAGCCTGGGTGACAGAGAAAAACCATGTCTCAAATAAATAAATAAATAAATAGCATTCACTCTATTTACTACTAAGGTGAATGAGGTATGACCTGAGTCAACAAATAGATTTAATTGAGGAGTGGCCTTGCCATTATGGAATTCTATAGCAAATTCTAGTTAAAATGACTTGTACTCCATAACTCTCCTGAAAAGTGGAGTTTTACAAAGACAACAGTCATTTAGAAAAGTATAGTAATGTGTGTGCCAGAATTTCACAACCTCAAGGATCTGAATTTTCAAGTCACTGCAAAAAGGACACGTTCTTGGGACTTTACTAATTCCCTGAGACAGATACTTTGGGGTGAGGGGGAGGATGTTCATCCTTTCTACCATCTCCCTTCTCGGAAAACTGTACAGCTGCCCTGTATCTGGATGGGCCCTAGCACCTGCCACAACTGCACTCAATACTTTCACTTATTCCAAGCTGCTCTAAACATTTACCTCCCTTAGAAAGAAATACTAAAAATAAAAGTAATCCTACTCTTCAGTTATTACTAAAATAAAAATTAAAGAATCATAGAAGACCAACTAGAACATCTGGTACGATACAAATAATTCATCTAAAGAAAGGAGAAGGGAGGCTGGGCATGGTGGCTCACATCTGTAATTCCAGCACTTTGGGAGGCCGGGGTGGGTGGATTGCCTGAGGTCAGGAGTTCAAGACCAGCCTGGCCAACATGGTGAACCCCATCTCTACTAAAAATACAAAACTTAGCCGGGCGGGGTGGCAGGCGCTTGTAATCCCAGCTACTCAGGAGGCTGAAGCAGAGAATCGCTCGAACCCGGGAGGTGAAGGTTGCAGTGTGTTGAGATCACACCACTGTACTCCAGCCTGGGCGGCAAGGGTGAAATTCCATCCCACCAAAAAAGAAAAGAAAATAAATAAATAAATAAAATTTTTAAAAAAGAAAGAAGAAGGGAAGAAAGAAAAATTCTAATCCTGTCTGGAGAAATTGTTTCAATTGAATGAAAAGAGAAATTAATCAGGCAAAGGAAGGAAAAGGGATTCATGCAAAATTGAATGTAAAAAGTTGTACTTTTTATTCATGACACCACCCGAGGGGAGCTTATAAGAGAGAAGAGAGCATTACTGAGCCAGAAACCCCGCTCCATGGGAGAGTAGGTAACTTAGGTCATGACTTTTTTGGAGGTGCAACCACCATGAGAGAGTCAGCTTTAAGAATCTCTGCTGGGCCCAGTACAGTGGCTTACACCTGTAATCCCAGCACTTTTAGAGGTCAAGGTGGGAGGATCGCTTGAGGCCAGGAGTTTGAGATCAGCCTAGACAATATGGCAGACCCCATCTCTGCAAAAAATTTTTTAAAAAAGATAGCCAGGTGTGGTGATATGTGCCTATAGTCCTAGCTGCTCAGGAGGCTGAGACAGGAGGATCACTTGAGCCCAGGAGGTCAAGGCTGCAACGAGATATAGTCATGCCACTGCACTCCAGCCTAGGCCACAGAGCAAGACTGTCTCTAAAATAAAATAAAATAATAAAAATAAAAAGAATCTCCACTGATACTAGGTGCTGCTCACTTTCAGTGTATGACTCTGTAAAGCTCATGGCCTGCCACTCCCCTGCACCAAAACCCCTGCCCTCCACTTCCTCTTTCTTTTGTTTTTTTATATGGAAAAAGTAGAAGATATACTCTAAAACGCATGGAAAATGCTCTAGTTTCAGGGTTTACCCCAACTCTTTTGTGTTTATTTAATAAACATTCAATAATAAGTATTCTTCTAATGATAGATCTGGGACAAGAAAGCCTATAAAGGGAAATAAAACAGATTTTTTGAAAGTGTTGTGTGGGCCAGGTGTAGTGGCTCACACCTATAATCCCAACACTTTGGGCAGCTAAGGCAGGCAGATCACTTGAGGCCAGGAGTTCAAGACCAGCCTGGACAACACAGCACAACCCTGTCCCTACTAAAAATACAAAATACCAGCAGAGCATGGTGGTGCACAACTGTAATTTCAGCTACTTGGGAGGCTGAGGCACAAGAATCACTTCAATGCAGGATGCTGGAGGTTGCAGTGAACCAAGAGCACATCATTGCACTCCAGCCTGGGTGACAGAGCAAGACTCTGTCTCAAAAAACCAAAAGAAAGTGTTGTGTGATGAATTATTTTATTTGCCAACCTGACGGAGCCATGGGGTGCCCAGATATTTGGGCAAACATTCTCTGTGTGTTTCTGTGAAGGTGTTATTCGACGAGATTACCATTTAAATTTGTAGGCAGACTACAGCAAATTGCTCTCCATAAAGTGGGTGGTCTAGAAGGTATCTACATTTAGGAATACATTGCTTTACCAATTAGGTAAAGGCCTGAATAGAACAAAAGGCTGGCCTACCCACAGAGTAATAAAGAGTTCTCCTGCCTGGGGACTTTCAAACTGAAACATCAGCTCTGCAGATTTTGAACTTACCAGTCTCCATAATCACAGGAGCCAATTCCTTATAATATATAATAAATACACATACCCTATTGGTTCCATTTCCCCAGAGAACCTGACTAATCAAGTTGGCTTCCAAGGGCTTAAAAGTCATGGAGGAATTGTGGGTGGTGGGGACATTGGAGACCAAAGGGAAAACACAAATACAATGAAGGATGTACAAAAGGGAAAAGGATATCCTAAAGTCATCATATCTGGAATAATTCCATTTTACCTTTCCATAGGAAATAAAGGGTGTTATGAGATGATGAAGGCCAATCTGGTCCCAGCATTATGACGAAGACAAAAGTCCTGATGATCTTTAGGAATGGGAATGTAAGGCAGAGCTAAACTCAAAATGTTCGTGAAAAGACAGATACAGGCAAAAACAAGCAATTATGGTTTTAGGGAGCAATTTAAGTATGTTTAAATATTGCTAGCCCTAATTACTACTTTGGCAGCTCCAGAAATCCCTGGATAGACAGGCGTAGGAGAGTGTTCTAGTAGAAAGGAAAGATAAGCAGACTTGTCTTCAAGCTGAATTTTCATATCAAACAAATGCATTTTACTTCCCTTTATTTATTTGGCATGACTTCTGAGAAGTTGATGGATGCCCCATAACTCCCCTCCCACCTCCCGCTGCCTTGCATCTCTTGGTGCCTCAACTGACCACAAGTAAAAACGAATAATAAAGAACATGAAGAAAAACTAAATCATTATTCCCTAATTAATAATTTTGAAGGGGATAATTTAAAATAATTAAATGTTGTTTAGCATTTGATACTCAAATAATAATTTGCACAGCTATCTATAGTTTGGTGATTCTTAAATTTTTGAGGGGTAAAAAAGCCTTAGAGAATTTCACAAAAACTATGGAGCCTCTTCTTCCTAAAATACACATATTTGTCCCCTCCCCTACACATGTGCAGAATTTTGCATGTGTTTAATAGGGGTTATGGAAAATCTACATATTTTTCTTCTGCAACTTCTTAACAGATCCCCTCCCCCACCTCATAGTGTGGAAGCAATAGATTTCTATTTTCCTTCTTTTTTTTTATTTTTATTTTTTATTTATTGAGATGGAGTCTTGCTGTGTCACCCATGCTGGCAGGCAATAGCATGACCTCGGCTCACTGCAACCTCCGCCTCCCGGGTTCAAGCGATTCCCCTGCCTCAGCTTCCTGAGTAGCTGGGACTACAGGCATGTGCCACCACACCCGGCTAATTTTTGTATTTTTAGTAGAGATGGGGTTTCACCATGTTGACCAGGTTGGTTTCAAACTCCTGACCTCAGGCGATCTGCCTGCCTCAGCCTCCCAAAGTGCTGGGATTACAGGTATGAGCCACTGCGCCCGGCCAGATTTCTATTTTCTTAGTGTTTATTCTTATATTTTTAAGCAAACATACTTCATTTAAAAGAAAAAGAAAAAGAAATACAGAGGTGTTGGGGGATACTAATCCCAAATGAAAACTCAGGACTCTCTATAAGATTTTATTTGGGGCTTATCACTGATTTCATTTTTTAGATCAATAAAGAGAGAGGAAAAAAACAAATCAAAGATTATTTGGCTAAAATATGTGACTTTGGTGTCTGTAGTAGGCTGTATTTACATGCTGTGACTTTTGATATGTCTGGTGGTTTAAATAGAGATAAATTATTAAAGCAAAATAGTCTTATCCTGCCAAATCATTATTTACTGGACCAGGCCTTTTCAAAACTATCAAGTAGATAGTCAGGGCCTGTGAAGTGTGCCACAGAAACAATCCCCTGCACTTCAGGCCATACATTTCAATCCCTGTATCTTTAACCTCCTTGTTAAGTTTGTCTTTTCCAGAATCTGTGAAAACTACAAATGGTTCTTCAAATGGAGCCCTAGATGCAGTCCACGACTAAGATCTACTGAGGACCCCTGGACCAGCCTGCTAGCCCATGCTCTGATGTTAATGACATCAAAGGCACACCTCCTGAGGAAATCTCAACTGCACGATCCCTACTACACCACAATTCAGCAGCAAGCAGTTAGAGCGGTCGTTGGCCAACCTCCCCAACAGCACTTAGGTTTTCCTGTTGAGAGGCGGAACTGAGAGATAGGACTAGCTGGATTTCCTAGGCCGACTAAGAATCCCTAAACCTAGCTGGGGAAGGTGACCACACCCACCTTTAAACATGAGGCTTGTAACTTAGCTCACACCCGACCAATCAGGTAGGAAAGAGGGCTCACTAAAATACCAATTAGGCTAAAAGCAGGAGGTAAAGAAATAGTCAAATCTTCTGTCATCTGAGAGCACGGGGGGAGGGACAATGATTGGAATATAAACCCCAGGCATTTGAGCAGGAAGGGGCAACTCCCTTTTGGTTCCCTCCCCTTGTATGGGAACTCTGTTTTCACTCTATTAAATCTTGCAACTGAAAAAAAAAAAAAAAAAAAGAAAACAATAGGCTTATCCTCCAATTGGGGATCAATTAATAAAAAACAGTAGATCTGAAACCATAGTAACAAAATGTTCAACAGTAATAATTTATCTGCCTTAATAACTTCTATTAGATTTAGAAATGCAAACAAGAGAAATAAAAATATTTTTCTTTAAAATATTATTTGTAACCGAGAAAAATAAATATTTATACCCAAGGAAAATAAAAATTATTTATTTCAAGATATTTAATTATATTTTTAAATTATATTTTAAAATTATTCCAATTCCTTCTACAAAGCATCTCTTCAGCATAATTCTGAGGACTAAGTTTTGTAAAGAAAGAAAAGCAGTTTGTCAGTTAATATTTGATAAGTGTTTCTCCATATTCCCATTGAAAATTAGTAGCTGAAAGCAGTAAAGGAATGGATAACAAACATTAAAACTTAAGTTCTTCCATTAACCCTAGGTAAGTAAAAGAATAAATGATACATGTTATTAAAATGATCACTTTGCCATTATAATAAAAAGAGGCAAAAAGGAATCATAAAGGGACTGATAATTTTTTTATTGGATGGTCCTTATAAATTGTTTATTATATCCGGTTTTTTTTTTGTTGTTTTTTTTTTTGAGACAGAGTCTTGCTCTGTCACCCAGGCTGGAGTGCAATGGCACAATCTCGGCTCACTGCAAGCTCTGCCTCCTGGGTTCACACCATTCTCCTGCCTCAGCCTCCCGAGTAGCTGGGACTACAGGTGCCCGCCACCACACCTGGCTAATTTTTTTATTTTTAGGAGAGACGAGGTTTCACCATGTTAGCCAGGATGGTCTTGATCCCCTGACCTCGTGATCCGCCCGCCTTAGCCTCCCAAAATGCTGGGATTACAGGCGTGAGCCACCACGCCCAGCCTATATCCTGTTTTAAAGGGCAGAGGAAAACAATATGAAGGTTCCTCAAAACATTGAAAATAGAATTACCTTATGACCCAGCAATCCCACTACTGGGTGTATATCCCAAAGAATTCAAAGTAGAATCCAAGAAATATTTGGTAGACCCAAAGGTCTACCAAAAGATGAATGGCTAAAGAAAATGTGGTGAATACATACAGTGAAATGTTTTATAATATGAATTACAACATATATGAACCTTAAGGAGATTAGGATAAGCAAATATGCCAGTCCCAAAGGGACAAATACTGTATGATTGAGTGCATGAAATTCCATTCATATGAAACATCTAAAGTAGTCAAAATCATAGAAACATAGTAGATAAGTGGTTGCCAAAGGCTGGGGGAGAATGGAGAGGCAGAGTTGGTGTATAATGGTATAGAGTCTTAGTTTTGCAAAATCAGAAAGTTCTAGAAATCTTTTGCACAACAATGTGAACATAATATTGATAAACTGTACACTTAAAAATGGTTAAGATGGTAAATTTAATGTTACATGTTTTTACCACAATTAAAAGCAGGAGGCAGGAAGCAGGGAGGTAAACAATAAGGAATATATTGTTTACAAGAAAATCTGTACTTGGACTCAGATGATTTTGATCCCCAAATTTAATAAATTGTGCCCTTAGACAAGCCATTTAACCTAAAGGTTATCAGTTAGATTTAACAACCACCTAGGAAGGTTAACCTCACAAGATAGTAAGGCTTAAATAGGATGTTCTATAGGAAGATGATTTATGTTGTACATTGCTTTCCTCAAATATTGATTATATTTTTAAAGCTACTGAACCTATTTTGAAGCTATTGAAGCTGTTTTGACCTGTGTCAGGAAGCTATTGAAGAGGCAGAAGCAGGACTAGAAAGTCAGGTTTATCCACTCTGTTCTATAGGTTTGGGGAGGGCGTGTTACCGCTTGATTCCCTGAGGTTTGCTGTGAAGTTGAGTAGGCCTAAATTGCTTACAGCTCACAAGCTGGTCTGTTCTGGGTACAACAGGCTTTTTCCCTTTCCCCCAATGTACTATGCAGATAAGAACCCTTTCTGCATGTGCAAATTTATAGCAAAGTTAGAGAGCAATTTTTATTTTTGTTTATTAAGTGTGGACCCTGCTGAAACCACTATGAGGGTCTGTCCTAGTTGTCAAGGACCAGGTCTGGGCAGGCAGTTGTAGCCCACAGGCAGTTGGCCAGAAGCAGAGCTGCAGTGCCCACTGAAGCCAGAAAGAGTGCCATGATATGAATGTTTCTGTTCCTCACCCCAAACCCAACCATATATATATTAAAGCCTAAATTCCCCAATGTGATGGTCTTTGGAAGTTCAATTAGGTCATGAGGGTAGAGCCCTCAGGAATGAGATTAGTGCCCTTAGAAGGGGATAAAGAGACCAGAGAGCTCTTCCTCTTCACTCTATGCCATCTGAGAAGGCAGCCATTTACAAACAAGGAAATGAGCCCTCGAGACCAGCACCTAGATCTTGGACTTCCCAGCTTCCAGAACTGTGAGAAATAAATGTTTGTTGTTTAAGCTACTCAGTCTTTGGTATTCTCTTACAGCCACCTAAACTGATTAAGACAGAGGGCTTGCTGGTAACCACACACAAAAAATGTCCTTCCAGCTAGTCCTGTGGCAGCTATGCAGTGTTGTAACGGTGTTGTCTGAATTACGGACACAAGGCTCAAGTCTGTTTCAGTGTCTCTTTCCAAGAAAGTGCTGCTTTGATTGGCTGTACAATAAAATAATGGAAATGAGCTAGCCAAAAGATTTTCTGAGTTGAAAAGTGTCACAAAATTAGTGAGAAGAACAGACTCATTACAAAGCCTTTCAAGTTCTTGAGTCACCTGCAGTGGAGGCCAGCCCTCTGAAGTCACAAAATCTGTGTGTGGGAAAACTTTGTAAAGATATGAGTAAGTCCATATTTTCACAAGGAGATACAGTAGACCTTCTTGATCAAAACCAGAAAAGTCCCCTAAAATTTTATTCCACGGGGTGGCGATGGACAGTCTTGAAGAATAGACACAATCACTCAAATAGGCATCGGAAGTTCTCTGGCTCCATGTGACTGGGGTCAAAAACATCTCAAAAACATCTCAGAAGAATACACTACAGCATCATAGGGAAATAGTTAATGGTTTTGAAGAAATTATTTATTTTCAAGAAAGCTGAAAGCTGCTCACCCAAAAAGATGTTTGGTAAATGGAAAGAGTATGAGTGCTAAAAGAACAGAAAGAAATGCTTGAAAACTTCAACACATAAGGAACCAGTTGTAAATGAGAAAAACAGTCAATTAAAATCTCTGACTGAATCTGTGCTGAAGATGATACATTTATCTGCTTTATTTATAGATTACATGCTGAGAGCAACAAGGAATTAGAGAAAGAGGATGAATCGATAAATGGAGACTAAGAGGATAAGTCAGGTATCAACTTGATGAAACTTCACTGATAATGTTAATTTAAATGTTGATTTAAAAGAACTAAAAAGAGAAAAACAAAAAAGAAAGTATTTTACGAGCTATACAAAAAAATGCACAAAAGATTTGTAGTTTAAATCAAGTCTCTAACCGTGCAGTGGTGAAAATGCAGTTTGGAAGTTAGAATCAAAACCTGCAACTGGTACTTCAGACACTGCCTAAACTACATCCAGAATGTGAAACACAACTTTGCAAAAAAATCAGTGGGAGAAGAGAATTGACTGCTTAGAAAAAAGAGAAATGCCCTATTGTATATGAATGCATCAGGCCTTATACAGCAAAAGCTTGACTCTTACAGGAAAATAACAAAGACCAGGAGAAAGAAAATGGAAAACACCATTTTATTCAACCAAAGACAGGTCAGCTCCCATGAGAAACTAACTCAAGAAAATTGGTTGACAGGCCTGATCAACAGAAAGTTTGAGAATCTAAGGAAAGAAAATGTTCAAGCAAAGATTTGTTGAATTAGAATTTGAGATCCAGCCTTTTCCAAGGCCTGCTCTTCCACATATGGCCCACAGCGTCAGCCTGTGAGGGTCAGGGTACTCCCAGCACCCTCCGATCCCCAGTGGGGCAGAGGGGTGATCAGTGAGGGCTCAGGGATGCATGAAGATGTGCAGGTTTAATTCCGATTTAGAGCATCCCACTTCAGAACACCCACAGGCAGAGAAAGATGCCTGGTGTGTTTTCTCCCTTTAAGTTAAAATTCTGAGTGATGCCTTTTTAATTTAGCTTGTTACTTAATTGATGTTACATTTACTCTCATAGAAGTTTTACATAGTTATTCTAAGATAGTCTTTCCAGAATATAGATGGCTTTAATATAATTCTTAAGAATATATTGTTCCCAGTTCATTGGACCCTCTAGAATTAGATTGTGTAAGAATTGCATTTTAATTTAATTAATTGGTTCACTGTTACTTAAAACATAATTGAAGTTTAACGTGATCAGGTAGAAATATTTGAAACATTAAAAAACCATTTCTCTGTGCTATGGGGTGTGATAAGAAATCTGTACAAGTTTTCTAATATTTATTTCAATAAATATTGATTTGTTTAAAACAAACAAAAAGCCAAATCAGCAACAACCACATTTCTTGCTAACTTATTTGTATTTCAATTAGGTTAGCCCTAAATTCATAGATTAATTTTAGAGAGTTGATACTTACCAAGCATTTGATTCTTTTTTTTCTTTTTTACCAATATAATAGTACTTTAAATGTTTCTCAGTTTTATATAGCCAAAATAAAAAGTCTTTGTACAGTATCTGGGTTTTGTTTTTGACTTGGAAACAATCTCCTTTATTTAAGAATTTTTAAAATTTTCTTCTCTTCTTTGGTATTTTTATGACTTCAAATTCATCTGTTTAAAAGTTCAATTCCATTCTGTTTTACATGAGAAAAGAATTGGAAGTCCTGAAAATATGGTTTGGATCTGTGTCCCCACCCAAATTTAATGCTGAATTGTAATCCCCAGTGTTGGAGGGGGGGCCTGGTGGCCAGTGATTCGATCATGAGGGCAGAGTTCTCATCAATGGTTTAACCAAGGCCTCCTTGGTATAATGAGTGAGTTCTCATGAGATTTGGTTGTTTAGAAGTGTGTGGCACCTCTCCCCTCTCTCTCTTGGTCCTTCTCCTGCCAGGTACGATGCCTGCTCCCACTTCAACTTCCACCATGAATGAAAGCTCCCTGAGGCTTCCTCAGAAGTAGATGCTGCCATGTTTACTCTACAGGCTGCAGAATCATGAGCCAATTAAACCTCTTTTCTTTATAAATTACCCAGTCTCAGATATTTCTTTATAGCAGTGCAAGAATGGGCTAATACAGAAAATTGGTACTAGGAATGGGGCACTGCTATAAAGATACCTGAAAATGTAGAAGCAGCTTTGGAATTGAGTGACAGCCAAAGGTGGAAAAGTATGGAGGGCTCAGAAAAAGAAAGGAAGATGAAGGAAAAGTTGGAACTTCCTAGATACTTATTAAATTGCTGTGAGCAAAATACCAATAGTAATATGGACAATGAAGTCCACGTTGAGGAGGTCTCAGATGGAAATGAAGAACTTATTGGGAACTAAAGCAAAGGCCCCCTTTTTTTTTGCCTTTTTTTTTTTTTTTTTTTTTTTTTTAGATAAAGTCTTGCACTGTCACCCGGGCTGGAGTGCAATGGCATGATCTCAGCTCGCTGCAACCTCTGCTTCCTGGGTTCATGTGATTCTCCTGCCTCAGCCTCCTAAGTAGCTGTGATTATAGGCACACACCATGGTACCTGGCTAATTTTTTGTATTTTTAGTAGAGACGGTGTTTCACTATGTTGGCCAGGCTGGTCTTGAACTCCTGAGCAAAGGTCACTTTTGATAAGCTTTAGTAAAGAGATTGGCAGTATTGTGCCCCTGCTCTAGGGATGTGTAGAACTTCAAACTTGAGAGTGATGATTTAGGGTATCTAGCAGATGAAATTTCTAAACAGCAAAGCATTCAAGAATTGACCTGGCTGCTTCTAACAGTCTAAACTCATATGTGTGAGCAAGGAAAAGATCTAAAACTGAAACTTATATCTAAAAGAGAAGCAGGGTGTAAAAGATTGGAAAATTTGCAGCCTAGCCATGTGGTAGAAAAGAAAAGCCCATTTTCAGGGGAAGAATTAAATCAGGCTGCAGAAATTTGCTTAAGTAAAGAGGAGCCAAGGATTGATAGACAAGACAATAGGGAAAATGCCTCAAAGGCATTTCAGAGACCTTTGCAGCAGCCCCTCTCATCATAGGACCAGAAGCCTAGGAGGACAAAATGGTGTAATGGGCCAGGCCTAGGGCCCTACTGTCCTGTGGGTCTCTGGAACACTGCTCCCTGCATACCAACCACTCCAGCTCCAGCCATGGCTCAAAGGGGCCCAAGTTCAGCTCCAGTCATTAATTCAGAGGGTGCAAGCAGTAAGCACTGGCAGCTTCCACATGGTGTTAGGCCTGCAGGTGCACAGAATGCAAGGGTTGAGGCTTGCGGTTTCCACTTGATTTTAGAGGATATATGTAAAAGCCTGGATGTCCAGGCAGAAGCCTGCTGTGGGGGCAGAGCCCTCATGGAAATCCTCTACTAGGGCAGTGCAGATGGAAAATGTGGGCTTGGAGCCTCCACACAGAGTCCAGACTGAGGCTCTGCCTCGTGGAGCTGTGAGAAGAGGGCCACTGTCTTCCAGACCCAAGAAAGGTAGAGCCACTAACAGTTTGCACCCTGCACCTGGTAAAGCCTCAGATAACTCGATGCCAGCCCATGAGATCATTTGGGGAGCTGAACCCTGCAAAGCCACAGGGGCGGAGCCACCTAAGGCTTCAGAAGCCTACCCCTTGCACCAGTGTGCCCTGAAAAGACTCCTTATCTTTGAATGGGGCCTTTAGCTCCTTTCTTTTGGGCAATTTCTCCCTCTTGGAATGGGGGTATTTGCCTTATCCCTTTACCCTCATTGTATCTTGCAAGCAACTAACTTGTTTTTATTTTACAGACTCACAGGTGAAAAGGACTAGCCTTCTCTCAGATGTGACTTTGGTCTTCTGAGTTTATGCTGAAATAAGTTAAGACTTTGGGGGACTGTTGGGAAGGCATGGTGGTATTTTGCAATGTGAGAAGGACATGAGATTTGGGAGGGGTCAGGGGCAGAATGATATGGTTTGTATTTCTGTCCCTGCTCAAATCTCATGTCTAATTGTAATACATAGTGTAGGAGGTGGGACCTGGTGGGAGGTGATTGGATCATGGGGGTGAAGTTCTCATGAATAATTTAGCACCATCCGCTCGTTGGTACTGTATAGTGAGTGAGTCCTTAGGAGATCTTGTTGTTTAAAATTGTATAGTGCCTCCTCCCTGTCTCACTTGGTCCTACCCCTGCCATGTGAGATGCTTGCTCTCAGTTTGCCTGAAGCATCCCCAGAAGCAGACACTGACATGCTTCCCGTACAGCTTGTAGAACCATGAACCAATTAAATCTATTTTCTTTATAAATTACCCAGTCTCAGGTATTTCTTCTTCTTCTTCTTCTTCTTCTTCTTCTTCTTCTTCTTTTTTTTTTTTTTTTATTATACTTCAAGTTTTGGGTTACATATGCAGAACATGCCATTTTGATACATAGGTATACACATTCCACGGTCGTTTACTGTACCCGTCAGCCCATCATTAGGTATTTCTCCTAATGTTATCCTTCCCCTAGTCCCTCAACCCCCACAGGCCCTGGTGTGTGATGTTTCCCTCCCTGTGTCCGTGTGTTCTCATTGTTCAACTCCCACTTATGAGTGAAAACATGTGGTGTTTGGTTTTCTGGTCTTGGGATAGTTTGCTGAGAATGATGGTTTCCAGCTTCATCAGTGTCCCTGCAAAGGACATGAACTCATCCTTTTTTATGGCTGCATAGTATTCCATGGTGTATATGTGACATTTTCTTAATCCAGTCTACCATTGGTGGACATTTGAGTTGGTTCCAAGTGCTTTCTATTGTGAACAATGCCACAGTAAACGTATGTGTGCATGTCTCTTTATCATAGAATGATTTATAATCATTCAAGTATAAACCCAGTAATGGGATTGCCAGGTAAAATGGTATTTCTAGTTCTAGATCCTTGAGGAATTGCCACACTGTCTTCCACAATGGTTGGACTAATTTTACACTCCCAACAGTGTAAAAGTGTTCCTGTTTATCCACAACCTCTCCAGCATCTGTTGTTTCCTGACTTTTTAGTGATAGCCATTCTAACTGGCATGAGATAGTATCATATTGTGGTTTTGATTTGCATTTCTCTAATGACCAGTGGTGATGAGCATTTTTAACGTGTGTTGGCTGCAGAAATGTTTTCTTTTGAGAAGTGTCTGTTCATATCCTTTGCACATTTTTCTGATGGGGTTGTTTGCTTTTTTCTTGTAAATTTGTTTAAGCTCTTTGTAGATTCTGGATATTAGCCCTTTTTCAGATCGGTAGACTGCAAAAATTTTCTCCCATTCTGTAGGTTGCCTATTCACTCTGATGGTAGTTTCTTTTGCTGTGCAGAAGCTCTTTAGTTTAATTAGATCCCATTTGTCAATTTTGACTTTTGTTGCCATTGCTTTTGGTGTCTTAGACATGAAGTCCTTGCCCATGCCTGTGTCCTGAATGGTATTGCCCAGGTTTTCTTCTAGGATTTTTATGGTCTTAGGTCTTATGTTTAATTCTTTGATCCATCTTGAGTTGACTTTTGTAGAAAGTTTTAGGGAAGGGTTCCAGTTTCAGTTTTCTGCATATGGCTAGACAGTTTTCCCAACACCATTCATTAAATAGGGAGTTTTTACCCCATTGCTTCTGTGTGTCAGGTTTGTCAAAGATCAGATGGTGTTAGATGTGTGGAGTTATTTCTGAGACCTCTGTTTGGTTCCATTGGTCTATATATCTGTTTTGGTACCAGTACCATGCTGTTTTGGTTACTATAGACTTGTATTAAAATTTGAAGTCCAGGAGCATGATGCCTCCAGCTTTGTTCTTCTTGCCCAGAATTGTCTTGGCTATATGGGCTCTTTTTTGGTTCCATATGAAGTTTAAAGTAGCTTTTTCCAATTCTGTGAAGAAAGTCAGTGGTAGCTTGATGGGGATTGCATTGAATCTATAAATTATTTTGAGCAGTAAGGTCATTTTTACGATATTGATTCTTCATATCCATGAGCATAGAATGTTTTTCCATTTGTTCGTGTCCTTTCTTATTTCCTTGAGCAGTGGTTTGTAGTTTTCCTTGAAGAGGTCCTTCACATCCCTTGTAAGTTGGATTCCTAGGTATTTTATTCTCTTAGTAGCAATTGCGAATGGGAGTTCACTCGTGATTTGGCTCTCTGTTTGTCTGTTATTGGTGTATAGGAATGCTTGTGATTTTTGCACATTAATTTTGTACCCTGAGACTTTACTGAAGTTGCTTATCAGCTTAAGGAGATTTGGGGCTGAAACGATGGGGTTATCTAAATATACAATCATGTCGTCTGCAACCAGGACAATTTGACTTCCTCTCTTCCTATTTGAATACGCTTTATTGCTTTCTCTTGCCTGATTTCCCTGACCAGAACTTCCAATACTATGTCGAATAGGAATGTTGAGAGATGGGATCCTTGTCTGGTGCTGGTTTTCAAAGGGAATGTTTTCAGTTTTTGCCCATTCAGTATGATATTGGCTGTGGGTTTGCCATAAATAGCTCTTATTATATTGAGATACGTTCTATCAATACCTAATTTATTGAGAGTTTTTAGCATGAAAGGCTGTTGAATTTTGTCAAAGGCCTTTTCTGCATCTTTTGAGTTATTATGTGGTTTTTGTCATTGGGTCTGTTTATGTGATGGATTACGTTTATTGATTTGCATATGTTGAACCAGCCTTACATCCCAGGGATGAAGCCAACTTCATCGTGGTGCATAAGCTGTTTAAGGTACTGCTGGATTCGGTGTGCCAGCATTTTATTGAGGATTTTTACATTGATGTTCATTAGGCATATTGGCCTACAATTCTCTTTTTTTGTTGTGTCTCTACCAGACAGTATTAAGATAATGCTGGCCTCATAAAATGAGTTAGGGAGGATTCCTTCTTTTTCTATTGATTGGAATAATTTCAGAAGGAATGGTACCAGCTCCTCCTTGCACCTCTGGTACAATTCAGCTGTGAATTCATCTGGTCCTGGAATTTTTTGGTTGGTAGGCTATTAATTATTGCCTCAATTTCAGAGCCTGTTATTGGTCTATTCCGAGATTCCACTTCTTCCTGGTTTAGTCTTGGGAGGGTGTATGAGTCTAGGAATTTATCCATTTCTTCTAGATTTTCTAGTTCATTTGCATAGAGGTATTTATAGTATTCTCTGGTGGTAGTTTGTATTTCTGTGGGATCAGTGGTGATATCCCCTTTATCATTTTTTATTGCATCTATTTGATTCTTCTCTCTTTTCTTCTTTATTAGTCTTACTAGTGGACAATCTATTTTGTTGATCTTTTCAGAAAACCAACTCCTGGATTCATTGATTTTTTGAAGGGTTTTTTTTGTGTCTCTATCTCCTTCAGTTCTGCTCTGATCTTAGTTATTTCTTGCCTTCTGTAGCTTTTGAATGTGTTTGCTCTTGCTTCTCTAGTTCTTTTAATTGTGATGTTAGGGTGTCGATATTAGATCTCTTCTGCTTTCTCTTGTGGGCATTTAGTGCTATAAATGTCCCTCTACATACTGCTTTAAATGTGTCCCAGAGATTCTGGTACATTGTGTCTTTGTTCTCATTTGTCTCAAAGAACATCTTTATTTCTGCCTTATTTTGTTATTTACCCATTAGTTATTCAGGAGCAGGTTGTTCAGTTCCATGTAGTTGTGCAGTTTTTAGTAAGATTCTTAATCCTGAGTTCAAATTTGATTGCACTGTAGTCTGAGAGACAGTTTGTTGTGATTTCTGTTCTTTTACATTTGCTGAGGAGTGTTTTACTTACAATTATGTGGTCAATTTTGGAATAAGTGCAATGTGGTGCTGAGAAGAATGTATATTCTGTTGATTTGGGGTGGAGAGTTCTGTAGATGTCTATTTGGTCCACTTGGTCCAGAGCTGAGTTCAAGTCCTGTATATCCTTGTTAGTTTTCTGTCTCATTGATCTTTATAATATTGACAGTGGGGTGTCAAAGTCTCCCATTATTCTTGTGTGGGAGTATAAGTCTCTTTACAGGTCTCTAAGAACTTGCTTTATGAATCTGGGTGCTCCTGTATTGGGTGCATATACATTTAGGATACTTAGCTCTTCTTGTTGAATTGATCCCTTTACCATTATATAATGGCCTTCTTTCTTCCTTGTCTCGTTTGACTTTTTTTTTGGTTTAAAGTCTGTTTTATCAGAGACTGTTTTAATTGCAACCACTGCATTTTTATTTTTTATTTTATTTTATTTTTTGCTTTCCATTTGCTTGGTAGATCTTCCTCCATCCTTTTATTTTGAACCTATGTGTGTCTTTGCTAGTGAGATGGGTCTCCTGAATACAGCACACTGATGGGTCTTGACTCTTTATCCAATTTGCCAGTCTATGTCTTTTAATTGGGGCATTTGGCTCATTTGCATTTAAGGCTAATATTGTTATGTGTGAATTTGATCCTGTCATTATGATGCTAGTTGGTTATTTCACCCATTAATTGATGCAGTTTCTTCATAGTGTCAATGATCTTTACAATTTGGCATGTTTTTGCAGTGGCTAGTACTGGTTATTCCTTTCCAGGTTTAGTGCTTCCTTCAGGAGCTCTTATAAGGCAGGCCTGTCAGTGACAAATCTCTCAGCATTTACTTGTTTGTAAAGGATTTTATTTCTCCTTCACTTATGAAGCTTAGTTTGGCTGGATATGAAATTCTGCATTGAAAATTCTTTTCTTTTTTTTTTTTTTTTTTTTTTTTTTGAGACGGAGTCTGGCTCTGTCGCCCAGGCTGGAGTGCAGTGGCCGGATCTCAGCTCACTGCAACCTCCGCCTCCCGGGTTTATGCCATTCTCCTGCCTCAGCCTCCGGAGTAGCTGGGACTACAGGCGCCCGCCACCTCACCCGGCTAGTTTTTTGTATTTTTTTAGTAGAGATGGAGTTTCACTGTGTTAGCCAGGATGGTCTCGATCTCCTGACCTCGTGATCCGCCCATCTCGGCCTCCCAAAGTGCTGGGATTACAGGCTTGAGCCACCGCGCCTGGCCGAAAATTCTTTTCTTTAAGAATGTTAAATATTGGCCCCCACTCTCTTCTGTCTTATAGGGTTTCTGTAGAGAGATCCGCTGTTAGTCTGATGGGCTTCCCTTTAGGATAACCCGACCATTCTCTCTGGCTGTCTTTAACATTTTTTCCTTCATTTCAACCTTGGTGAATCTGACAATTATGTGTCTTAGGGTTGCTCTTCTCGAGGAGTATCTTTGCGTGTTCTCTGCATTTCCTGAATTTGAATGTTGGCCTGCCTTGTTAGGTTGGGGAAGTTCTCCTGGATAATATCCTGAAGAATGTTTTCTAAGTCGGTTCCATTCTCCCTGTCACTTTCAGGTACACAAATCAAACGTAGATTTGATCTTTTCACATAGTCCCATATTTATTGGAGGCTTTGTTCATTTCTTTTTATTCTTTTTCCTTTAATCTTGTGTTCTTCCTTTATTTCATTAATTTGATCTTCAATCACTGATGTCCTTTCTTCCTCTTGATCAAGCAGGCTACTGAAGCTTGTGTATGCTTCTCGAAGTTCTCGTACTGTGGTTTTCAGCTCCATAAGGTCATTTAAGCCCTTCTCTACGCTGGTTATTCTAGTTAGCCATTTGTCTAACCTTTTTGCAAGGTTTTTAGCTTCCTTGTGATGGGTTAGAACATGCTCCTTTAGCTCAGAGAAGTTTATTATTACCGACCTTCTGAAGCCTACTTCTGTCAACTTGTCAAACTCATTCTTCATCCAATTTTGTTCCCTTGGTGGCAAGGAGTTGTGTTCCATTGGAGGAGGAAAGGCATCCTGGTTTGTGGAATTTTCAGCCTTTCTTCTCTGGTTTCTTCCCATCTTTGTGGTTTTATCTATCTTTGGTCTTTGATGTTGGTGACCTAAGGATGGGGTTTTGGTGTGGATGTCGTTTTTGTTAATGTTGATGCTATTCCCTTTTTTTTTTTTTTTTTTTTTTTTTAGTTTTTCTTCTAACAGGCCCCTCAGCTGCAGGTCTGTTGGAGTTTGCTGGAGGTCCACTACAGACCCTGCTTGCCTGGGTATCAGAATGGAGGCTGTAGAGCAGCAAATATTACTGCGTGATCCTTCCTCTGGAAGCTTCGTCCCAGAGGGGCACCTGCCTGCGTGAGGACAGATGTCGGCCCCTACTGGAAGGTGTCTCCCAGTCATGTTACACAGGTGTCACAGACCCACTTGAGGAGGCAGTCTGTCCATTATAGGAGCTCAAATGCTGTGCTGGGAGAACCATTGCTCTCTTCAGAGCTGTCAAGCAGGGACTTTTAAGTCTCGAAAAGCTGTCTGTTGCCTTTCGTTTAGATATGCCCTGCCCCTAGAGATGGAATCTAGAGAGGCAGTAGGCCTTGCTGAGCTGCGGTGGCCTCTGCCCCATTAGAACTTCCCTGCCGTTTTGTTTACACTGTGAGCATAGAACCACCTACTCAAGCCTCAGCAATGGTGGATGCCCCTCCTCGTGCCAAACTCCCATGTCCCAGGTCAATCTCAGACTGCTGGGCTAGCAGCAAGCAAGGCTCTGTGGGTGTGGGACCTGCTAAGCCAGGCACAGGAGGGGATCTCCTGGTCTGTTGGTTGCGAAGGCTGTGGGTAAGTCACAGTATCTGGGCAGGAGTGTACCACTCCTCCAGGTACAGTCACTCATGACTTCCCTTGGCTAGGAAAGGTAAACCCCCCGACCCTTGCACTTCCCTTGTGAGGCGATGCCCCGCCCTGCCTTGGCTCACCCTCTGTAGGCTTCACCCACTGTCCAACCAGTCCCAATGAGATGAACCAGGACCTCAGTTGGAAATGCAGAAATCACCCGTCTTCTGCATCAGTTTGGCCATCTTGGAAGTGATGGACCCCATCGCTTGGACCTCATCATCTTGGAAATACCTTGGACCTCAGGTATTTCTTTATAGTAGTGTAAGAATAGACTAATACACTGCATTATTTTTTCTCCATCACCTACCAGTTTCCTAGTAGGATTTTTAAGTTAATTCCTGTTTTCTAATTATTTGCAATGTCACTTTCAACAGTTATTAGGTTCTGATATGTATTCAGCTCTATTTTTACTACTTTATTACAGTGATCATAAGAATTCTAAAAAATTATAGAAAGAGTGAGCCCCCTTCCTTCCTATGTAAATTTCTCTTTTCTAATTTTTCTTGGACATTTAGTCTTTCAGGTTAATCTGACAGTGTTTGGTCAAGTCTTCCTCACTGTGAGAACACAACATTTTAAAATTAACTTAGAAGTTTTGACATTTTCCTAATGCCTTCATAGCTTAGAAAAAACATAATTTTATACTTATTATTATTTATTATTTTATTATTATATTTGTTTACTTTCTTATTCATATATTAGCTAATTTTGCCATCCATGTGTTGCACATTTATTTGTAGGTTTGCTACATTTCTGCACATTTATTTGTAAGTTATAAGTATATAATATTTTGAGATATTAATCTTCATTTTCTTCCTCCTGTATCTTCCCTACTATTTTCTCTATTTATGCACTTAGTCTGTCAGCCCCTTAGGAAGGTAATATGACAGGAAGATTAACCAAAAATGTTCAAAATATTCTTGCCTTTTATTTGGAGAATCATGAGTCCTAGAGAAGAGGAAGGATTTGAGAAATAAAGAAAACCCCTTGGTAAGAAAGAAAATGAGAATAGGAATTCCCCTCCCTTCACCTGCCATCATGCATGAATCAAAGCCATGCACTCTACCCAAAGTTTACTGGCATCTGAAGAGAGAAAAGAAGGAGAGGTGGGGCTGTACTTTTGGTATTTATACCTCTTCCAGCCTTATTTGGAGCACTAGTCACTTTCTGAAGCAGAAGGCTGAGGGAATCAATAATACATGATGAACAAGACATCTGCTTTTCTCATCATAGGAGATAAGCAGAAGAGCAGAACTCCCCACCATGACAGTTTTGCCTCTGTGTAGCACTGTTTACATACTCCAAGAGCCCACATACTCCCGTCTTACAGAAAACCACTTAAGCCCCTCTAACATATCCACACAACAAAAATTACTTTCTTATAACAATGGCATGTTTTCTCATTTTCTCATTTCTCTACCCCTTATGATATTGTCAAGTCCTTGGGAATTCAGAAATGCCAACATATTACTTAATTTTGTCATTTATTTCAGATGAGTACTAGTAAGTTCATACTTCTGTTGTTGCCATTTTTGCAGAACTCTGTGCGTTGCTCAAAATCTAATCACAGATGTGTTTTCTCTTGGACTGTTAATGTAGTCTACATTTTATGAAATTTAGGATGTGTACTTCATATTTTGAGGCTTAGAATTTTTATTGCTTTCAGGATTTAATTTTTTTGTTCTTATACACTGTTAATATCAAATAAAGCATGCATACACAAAAGTTAATAGATCATAAGTATGTAGTCACTAAATAGGCACTAAGAGATCTCTCTAACATACTATGGCAAACAGAAATAATATTAGTAGCACTCCCAAAAGCTACCCACCTCTCATTCCTTAAGGGTCAAGATGCTTAATAACATGAGATTTTTGTTTTATGAATATGAATCTTTGGTGAGGCCCACATTTAAAAAAAAAAAAAAAAAAAAACTTTTGATTTACTTACAATAACATTTATATCCTTTCAGTGCCAGTTCTGTGAGTATGAACAAAAGTATACAGTCACATACCCACTGTCACGATCAAGGTATAGATCAGTTATTTCACCTCTTCCCCAACACAAAGTAGCTTATTTCCCTTTTAAAGTCAACCCACTTCCAGTCTCTGGCATTCAGACCTCTGATCTCTGTTGTAGTAGTAAGTCTACAATAAGAATATCATATAAATAGAATCAAACCATATATAGCCTTTTAAATCTGACTGCTTTACATAGTATATTGCATTATAAGTTTTCTATTTTGTTGCATGTGTATGTCATCCTTTTGTGCTGAGCAGTATTCCATTGTATGGGTGCACCATAATTTGTTTCTCTCTTCATCAGTGAAAGGACATTAGCATTGTTCTTAGTCCTGGTGATTGCAAATAAAGCTACTATAAACATGTCTACAAGGTTTTTGTGTGAACACAGGTTTTAATTTCACTTGAGTCGTGCCAAGTTGGATTTCTAGATCGCAGGAAAAGTAAATGTTTCTTTTATCTTTATAAAAAACTGCCAAATTTTTCCCCAAAATGGCTGTTTCATTGTGCATTTCTATCATCAATGTATGAAAGTTCTAGTTATTCTGCAAGCTCACCAGTACTTACTTAGAGTTGCTACTTCATTCTAACGGATATGTAGTAATATATCTATGTAGTTTGAATTTGCCTGATATGGAATAACAGTGAGTATATTTTCATATGCTTCTTTGCTATCTGTAAGTCTACTTTGCTGAAGTGTTTGTTCTAATCTTTTATCCAATTTTTAACTTTGTTGTTGTTTGTTTTCCTATGAGTGTCAAGAGTTTTTATATTTATTATTTGTAAATAAATGCTTTTTTCAGATGTGCAATTTACAATTTCTTTTCCAGTTCTATGGTTTTAGCTTTCAATCTCTCAACCGTGTCTTTCACAGAGCAGAAATTTTTAATTTTAAAAATCTACTTTGTCTGGCAGAGTACTTTGGCATTTTGTCTGAGAAATATTTGCCTAACTGAAATTTACAGAGTTGTTACTTCCATTTCTTTTTGTCTAGAAGTTTTATAGATTAGGTTTTTACTTAGTAGTATGACTCATTTTGAGTGATTGCTTATGTTGCAAAGTGTGCACAGTGTTTAGTGTAGTGACTGTCACATAAGCACTATATAAATATTTTAAATATTAGATATATATGAAACATATATTTTATGGTCAATATACACTACATATTATATGCTTAAGTATTGCACACTCAGTATTATATAAGCATTATCTGTATATACACACTATCACAAGTATTTAGGTAATCATCATAAGTATAACTCTATATTGAATTCTCCTATTTCTCCAATTTCAAGAACAAGGCATTTTCAATTTGAGAATGGCTGTCTTCGTTGACATGCTTTAGCAGCAGAATTCAGAGGACATCATAGTTTTTCCCTTCCATGGGTGGTGATTAAAATGGCAGCAACAGTCACAAGAAAAACATTGCATCGCCTATCTGAAACATCAAAGTCACATTAACATCTTACATTTTTATGTTTTCAAAGAAACTTGGAAACCTTCTTCATACAGCTAGAATAATTGCCTCAGCACATTCCGGGTTCTCCCCTCTTAGGTTCATGACCCAAGATAAAAGGAGACTTTCTCCCATAACTCTAACTTTAAAAAGTCACTAAAGTCATTTGATTATTTTGCTTGATTGCATAACTTCTTCTGTGTCATAAGAGGAGGATGCTAAGAGGGGAACTCTATACAGAATCACAGAGTTGCTTTGAAAAATGGGTTACAGGAGGACTAAATGAATATATAAATATATGAAACATGCTTTTCATTTTCTAAACAAAAATAGTTCCTACAGTAGTCAGGAAAAAAACAAACTGGTGTCCACTTTGGTTCCTTAATTTAACTCAGTGGAAGTTCTTACCAAATATTGGCTGAAGGAATAAGCTTAGACACAATGAGAGCTCACAGAAAAAAAATATATATATATATTAGTCAAGGTAATCTGCAAATTGTAAATAAATAAATAAATATTTGAGAGTTCAAAAATTGTTTAACTCTTTGATTATGACTAAATTAAACATACCTATAGTAAGTAAATAGGTATTAGTTACTAGAAATAAAATTTAGTATACTATATCTTACAAATGAAATTTATATGTCAGATCTTAGATATTTCTGAGACTTCTAAATCCAATATGTGTGGCAAAATTCATATTACCAGTTTATATATAAACAAAGAAGCAAACTTTTTTTATCCATATTTTCATGGGACTTCAAATTCTTGTTGCCTCTACAAACATATCTGTTAATAAAAGATCAGCTGTTCTGACCTAGATCATTTCTGTTTTTATATATTAACTTCTTTATCATCATTGTTGTATGTTGTTGCCCAAACGAGAATTATATTTTAAGTATGCCATTTTATACACTTTGGAAGGTGAATAATTTTTAATAATCTTTCATATGGTTTGGCTCTGTGTCCTCATCCAAATCTCATGCTGAACTGTAATCCCCAATGTTGGGAAAGAGACCTGAAGAGAGGTGATAGGATCATGGGAGCAGATTTCCCCCTTGCTGTTCATGATAGTGCGTTCTCATGAGACCTGGTTGTTTGAAAGTGTACCACTACCTGCCTCGCTCTTTATCTCCTGCCACCATGTGAAGACATGCTTGCTTCTCCTTTGCCCTTTTGCCATGACTGTAAGTTTCCTGAGACCTCCCCAGCAATACTTCCTGTACAGCCTGCAGAACTGTGACTCAATTAAGTGTATTTTTTTAAAATAAACAGCCCAGTCTCAGGTAGTTCTTACAAAATTGGTACCAGGAGTGGGGTATTGCTTTAAAGACACCTGGAAATGTGGAAGTAACTTTGAAACTGGGTAATGGGAAAGTTTGAAACAGTTTGCAGGGATCAGAAAAAGATAGGAAGATGAGGGAAAGTTTGGAACTTCCTAGAGACTTGTTGAATGGCTTTAAACACAATGTTGATAGTGATATGGATAATGAAGTCCAGGATGAGGAGGTCTCAGATGGAGATGAGGAACTTATTGGGAACTGGAAAAAAGGTCACTCTTGCTATGCTTTAGCAAAGAGACTGGTGGCATTTTGCTTCTGCCCTAGAGATAGGTGAAACTTTGAACGTGAAAGTGATGATTTAAGGTATCTGGCAGATGAAATTTCTAAGCAGCAAAGCATTCAAGAAGTAGCCTGTCCACTTCTAACAGCCTAACTTCATATGAGTTTGATAAAGAGATGATCTGATATCGGAATTTTTATTTAAAAGAGAAAAAGTATATAAAATTTGAAAACTTTGCAGACCAACCATGTGGTAGAAAAAAAAAAAAAATTCTGGGAAGAAATGCAACATGGCTGCAGAAATTTGCATAAGTCAAGAGGAATTGAATGTTAACAGCTAAGATAATAGTGAAAATGCCTCAAAGACATTTCAGAGACCTTCTTGGCAGCTCCTTCCATCACAGACCTGGAGGCCTAGGAGGACAGAATGGTTTTGTGCATCAGGCCCAGGGTCTTACTGTTCTGTGCAGCCTTGGGACATGGTGCCCTGCACCGTATTTGCTCCAGCTTCAACCATGGCTAAAAGGGGCCAAAGTAAAGCTGAAGCCATTGCTTCAGACAGTATAAGCCCTAAGCCTTGGCAGTTTCCATGTGGTATTGGGCCTGTGGGTGTGTATGCAGAAGACAAGAGTTGAAGCTTGGGTTATTCTGTCTAGATTTCAGAAGACATATGGAAATGCTTGGATGTCTAGGCAGAAGCCTGCTTCAGGGGCAGAGCCCTCATAGAGAACCTCTACTAGGGCAGTGCATAGGGGAAATGTGGGCTTGAAGCCCCCATACAGAGTCCCCACTGGGGCACTGCCGAGTGAAGCTGTGAGAAGAAGGCCACCATCCTCCAGATGCCAGGATGTTAGATACACTGACAGCTTGCACCATGTGCCTGAAAAAGCCACAGGCACTCAATGCCAGCCCATGAAAGCAGCCATGGGGGCTACACCCTACAAAGCCACAGGAGCAGAACTCCTAAGACCTTGGAAGCCCACCCATTGCATCAGTGTGACCTGGATGTGAGACATAGAGTCAAAGGAGATGATTTTGGAGCTTTGATATTTAGTAACTATCCTCATGAGTTTCGGACTTGCATGGGGCCGGTAGCCCCTATGATTTGGCCTATTTCTTCCTTTTGGGACAGGAGCATTTACCCAATGCCTGTGTTCACATTGTATCTTCGAAGTAACTAAATTGTTCTTGATTTTACAGGTTCACAGTTGGAAAGGACTTGCCTTGTCTCCCATGAGACTTTGGACTTGGGCCTTTGAGTTAATGTTGGAATATGTTAAGACTTTGGGGGACTGTCAGGTAGGCATGATTGTATTTCAAAATATGAGAAGGACATGAGATTTTTGAGATGCCAGGGGCAGAATGATATGGTTTGACTCTGCATCCCCATCAAAATCTCATGTTGAATTGTAATTCCCAATGTTGGGAAAGGGACCTGGTGGGAGGTGATTGGATCATGGGGGCAAATGTCTCCCTTGCTATTCTCATGATAGTGAGTTCTCAAGAGACCTGATTGTTTGAATATGTACAGCCTTTCCCCCTTTGCTGTGTCTCTTTTTCCTGCCACCATATGAAGACGTGCTTGCTCCCCTTTTGCCCTCTACCATAATGTAAGTTTCCTGAGGCCTCCCTATCCATGCTTCCTTTACAGCCTATGGAACCATGAGCCCATTAAACCTCTTTTCTTTATAAATTACCAGTGTCAGGTAATTCTTTATAGCATTACAAGAATGAACTAATACAATCTTCTCAGGTTTATTTGTTCACAAATCCATAATTTGCTGAAAATTGTTACTTTAATACTTTAGGATAATCAATTAATCAATTAATGCATTACAAATATCCCTGAATTAGCTGGTTCTGAGAGAGTAATACACTAGGTAAAAAATGACTGATCAAAGTAGTAATTACACCAGTACAAAGGCTATGGGATGTAACATTTCCAGGGGGTATAAAAAAAGAGAAGTAATTAGGTTGGGCTTCACACTGCCACCTTGCATGGCACAGAAGGGTTGCTTGCAGATGCCACTGCACAAGTCAGTGCCTGTTTCCTGTCATGCAGCCCTGGTTGTTGACGAGCATGTGTTTATATAGCTATGGCTGCCAGACCATCTACTGATCAACACACTATCTAAAGTACAACATCAGATGGCACAGCCTTATTGTCAATTTGCTGTACATGTGTGAACCTGGCACAAAATATGACCAATAGAACAGACAGATGTTGGGAATTAAAGAGACAGTTACTGAAGAGAATCACCCCCATCCTCAAACCTCTCCTTATATTAATAGTTCCCCAAAAAAAGAAATGAGTGGAAGATGGAGAGAAAGAGAGGAGGAGGATAGTGGGAAAATGCCAAAATACAAATAAACTGAAAGTTACTAATGCAACAAACTTTATCAAGATTTTATCTTTGTAATAAAAGTCATAACACATAAGTACCGCCAAAATTACCAAATTTTAAAAATCAGGCTCTGGTGGGTATTTTTTCCAAAATTCTTGTTAATAACAACAAAAAAATCAAAAACCAAGCAGGAAATAAATTCATCATAACAATAGACAGCATTTGTTCAATGTTTTCTCAGTGCCAGGTTACATGGATTATGCCATTCAAATTTCACAACAATGCATTTGGGCAGGTAATATTAAATACTGAGATTTTAAAGTTGTGGAACAAAATCTCAGAGAGGTTAGAAAACTTGCCATGAATCTGAACCCAGTAGTCTTACTCTAGGTCCTCTATCTATGATCACACTGGCTACCCATTCAAACCTATACTGTCCCCCAAGTGTGAGGAATGAGAATACTTCAGCAATAACCACAAAAAACTCTCTTAGGAAAGTACATGACTTAGGATGAAAGTATATGACTTAAGATGATTCACCAAAGATCACCTTCAAAGGAGTCAGTGATTTCAAAGAGAAAAATTCTTTTCAATTTTCTCATGCATCCTAAAGCTCATCCTTTGCAAAAGAAACAGGGTCATCTCCTCCTTTTAAAATTAATTAATTTGCATTTTAGACATCTGAGAGACATCTGAATTTGAGACATAGCAACTCAGAATATAATGCAAGAATTATTTTCCAGCTCCTGGCTTCAGTTGCCAAAAGAAACCTATTTCTTATCATGGCTTTGAAGCCTGTTTTATAGTACAAGGGATGTAGAGAATCTTCATTTAGAAAGCCATAATATCCATAGAAATATTTTCAGCATCCACCTAAGGATAGACTCTGAATAACTTACATAAGTTTTTAATGTCTAAATAGGATGGAACTTTAAACATTATTTTTATAGTTATACTTTTTTAGAGAGACTAGAAAGCTAGCACCAATTAAACATTAGCTAAAGTACAAAACAAGAAGAATTGAAAAAGCACAAAAAATTATAAGAATAAAGTATGAAATGATTAATTTATTCAATGTACTAAGTTCATTTGCATTATATTTTAAATATATTTGACTTGATGTCTTCAATTTCCATTATATGTGTTTTGATAAATAAATGCTGAATAGCATATTTGTGTACTTTCCATATTTGGAGAATTTCTCTTGTGCATTCCTCAACTCATTCAGTTGTTGTTTATCATTATCTTGGGTAGTTGAGTCTATGGTTCTTTCATACAGAAATACTTTCTTCACTTTATGTGTGTATTGAAAACTTTTAAAAATCACGCTGCTAGTGCATGGGCGAAAACAACTTGGGAAAATGACAGTTTTCTTATTATTCATGACTCTATTTTTTCCTAAGGTTCTCCTCACTGCCTTGAGATTTTATTCTTGTAATAGACTAGCCTATGCTAATATGTTAACCCTTAGAGATGATGTCTATTAAATAATACAGGTTTCTGGAGATTGAAAGGATAGACTCCAAAACTGGAAACTCAAACTCTGTGAAGTCTGGGATAGATGATTTGTTCTTTGCGGTGTCAATAACTCAAATTTTGTTCTGGATTTCACTCCCCTGCACCCCCCCCCAAAAAACAAATTTTAGAAAAGCAGAATAATAAGATTAAGAAAATTTTTCTGTGCTATTTTTAAAAATCACCAGTCCATTTATTTTCCCTCAAATAAATTCAACAATATTAACTAGGTACCTGTTAAAGACTTATCTTCTTACTAGAGATGCAAATAAAAAGATGACTAAGATACAGACCTGCTCTCAAGAAAGTCCCAGAGAAAGCCATGGAGCCATCATTGCAATAGTGTTGCGAGTTCTCTATTAGGTATATGAGTATGGAAAAGTAAAGAAACAAACTAGTAGAGACCAAAATCTTCCAAGTGGGGGCAGAATTTTAAAACATTGACATTAAGAAATATCAGAAATAAGTTTTAAAGGATTAAGAGATATGTCATGGTGACAGGAGTTTTTGGTGTGGAGGAAACATCAGGTGTTATGACTCAGAGGGGTACTGATGCATGGCTCACGAGTGGAACTGTGAGTGGTTTACAATGGCAGGGGATGCAGTTGACAAAGACCAAATCATGAAGGGCCTTAGATTCCATGCCAAGAGTTTGAAATTATCCTCTGAGCAATGGTATGATGGTGATATGGTTTAGATATTTCTCCCCACTCAAATCTCATGTTGAAATGTAATCCCCAACGTTGGAGGTGGGGTCTGGTGGCAGATGTTTGGGTCATGAAAATGAATCCCTCATGGATTGGTGTTGGCCTTGTAATAGTGAGTGACTTCTTGTGAGATCTGATGGCTTAGAAGTGTGGCACCCTCCCTCTCCCCTCTTGATTCCCACTTTCGCCATGTGATACATCAGCTCCTCCTTCACCTTCTGCCATGATTAGTTTCCTGAGGCCTCCCCAGAAGTCAAGCAGGTCCCAGCACAGGCTATAGGCTTCCTACAAAGCCTGCAGAGCTGTGAGCCAATTAAACCTATTTTCTTTATAAGTTACCAAGCTTCAGGTATTCCTTTATAGCAACACAAGAACAGCCTAACACAGGTGGCTAATTATACGTCACTGTTTTTCTGGAGAATCTTTAGTAATGCAAATGGGAAGACAGCAAAATACTTTAACCAAGAAGCAATGTAATCAGTTTCACATTTTGAAGAGTAATGCAGCGATGGTGAGTGAAATTTCATTATTTTTTTAACTAAAAATCCAAGTGTGTGTGTGTGTGTGTGCGTGCATGTGTACATTTAGTATCTATAATACTATGGGTTAGGCACTGGGATGACATTACAGTTACAAACATTAAAAAAATGCAATGCTTAACCCCATGGAGACAGTCAATTAAATTAGTTACAATGTACATTAATTGGAAGGGAAACTAGGTAAAAGATTACTGGAAAACCCCACCAAGAAATATTGGAAGCAGAAATGACAGACTAGCTATGAGATAGATTAGAGAGATATTGGCAAGATCTAATATATTATAATAATTGAATGTGGGATGGGGTAGCTTGAGAGTGAAAAAGAAATCTAGGATGATGCTAAAGTTTCTGTTTTGGAAACAGCAGATAAACAGCATTAGGCGTGGAAGAAGGAAGAGCAATTTGGGAGAAATGGCATGGATTTCAGTCCTGGGCAAGCAGGGGTTGAGGTGTTTGTGAGACATGCAGATGGAGAAGTCCAGGATGCAAGAAATATGAGACAGGTGCTCTGTATCAATTTATTGGCCTGAGGCACAGATTTAAGACTCCTCAGCCTCTTGATGGAAGTAGAAAAGGCACAAAATATTAATAGTGATTGCCTCTAGAAGGTAGAGCTTTTGATAACTTCTTTTTAATATTTTCTATTTTTCAAATTTCTGTATATTTCTTTTATAATAATTCTTTATTTTTTTTTATTTTTAAAAGACAAATTAAAAAATATAATTTAGCTCATTGTGACCATATAAACTTTTAAGAGAATCTATGTGAGCTTACTCTCCAAATGTGAGATTAAGCAATTCACTTAAAAGAGCTAAACTCTATTGTATACAGATCCAGCCCTTCACATAGATTATTTCATTTAAATCTTAAAATAAATGAATACCTGCTGACTGATATATTGAACTGGAAAGGTTTTCTTTTAATAACCTATGTACTATATATACTATTCATCTAACTCTTTCTCTGCACTATTTCAGCCCCTGCAAATGATATTCCTTACGTACACCCACCAATCGTACACTTATACTTAGCTCTGATTTACACATGACAATCCTATTCCACTGGGCAATAATGTAAGTATATTTAACATAAGTGTGCTCTCACTATACCTTTGAGCATTGTGTCTTCAGGCATCATAACCATATGCTATGACATTGTGGTTTTTTTATTTTTTATTTTTATTTTCTGAGATGCAGTCTTGCTCTATCACCCAGGTTGGAGTTCTGTGGCGCAATCTCGGCTCACTGCAACCTCTGAGATTCTCCCGTCTCAGCCTCCTAAGTAGCTGGGATTACAGGCGCGCATCAACACATCCGGCTAATTTTTGTAATTTTAGAATAGACAGGATTTCGCCATGTTTGCCAGGCTGTTCTTGAACTCCTGACCTCAAGTGAGCCACCTACCTCGGTCCCCCAAAGTTCTGGGATTACAGACATGAGGCAAACATTGTTTTTAAATGCAGAAAAAAATTCCTCTATGTCAAATGATAACCAACACTTACGAAGCACTTGCTGTGTTAGGCACCATTGTAAGCACTCTACGGATAATAGTTCAGCTATTCGTGACAATGGCCTGAGGAGGTATTATTATTATCGTCCCCATTTTATAGATGGAGAAACTAAGGCATTAAGTAACTTCAAAGTCACAGAGCTAGAAAGCAGCAGAACCAGAAGTAAAACCTAGAGCCAAAGTTAGCTCCTAACTGCTGCATTAGGCTGCCTCTCACATAAAGGGTCTTCATCTTTCAACCCTCAGCCTTATGCTTGCAGAACCAGTTGTATTCTTTCCCAGGGACTATTGAAAAGCAATGCTGATAGAATCCCTCCAAGCCATAGAATAAGGGTTGGGAGTGGGCTAAGATTCTCAGTCCCTACAGGCTATGGTGGCACAGATTTGAAGTTCTATGTCACATGGATCATTTTTCCCTCTCTATCTAAATTCAGGAACTGAAACCTTGAATGAACTTCCTAGTCCACCTTCCACTCTGGCACGCAGTAAAGCCATGACTAAAATTCACCACTGCCACATATGGAGTATTACAAGAGCAGACAAAACTAAACATAACGGTGGCTGAGAAAAGAAAGATAACAAAGCTGAAAATACACCTCCCAGGAATCCAAATCCCTGCCAATAATTTAATCGCGAAAACATAAACAGTGACTGTTCATGTTTTATTGTAAGATTGAGGTAGCATCAGTTAGAGGAAACAGCAAAGGTTTCGTATCTAGACAAACCTGGGGTTCATGCGTGTCCTTGACATTTACTTGGTGAGTAACTTCACAGAATACACGTAACCTCCCTGAGTCTGTTTTCCTGTTTACAAAAGGAAAATAAAAAGTATTTTATAATGTTATTGAGAAAATAAATGAAAGAACCATAAAAACCACAAAAACACTACTTAAACATAAGATATTATCATTATGGCTAAGCAACCAAACTTTATTATTCTCAGTGGCTATGCACATTATCCAATTGGCTACACCATTCAAGCTTGAACTATTGTGTCAAAACATTTTTCTGTATGGAATAAGGCATATTTCATTAGTATCTATTCAATAGTATTTTATGACCATTATGATGTCTATATCTTTATATATTTATATTAGATCTACATTTTATATTCTTATAAAACATGTATGTATTTTTATTTTGCTTTCTAAAATACCACATTTGAATGATTGACTTCTCTGCTGTATCTCTCCATTAGACTTAGCATCTGGACCTTATTGTCAACACTGCCTAATCATATCTCCCCCTAGAAGATGTGGAAAAAGTGGGGTACTGGAAAAGAGGGGATACAGGGAAAGAGGAAATTTTTTTGGTGCAAAATTCTTCTCAAAAGACTTGTTAATTACAAAAGTGTTTAAGCAATTTTTTTTCCTAGACATTTATCACTGAGGATCAAGTGTGATCATATGTTAGTATGTGTTCTAGGAAAAGTTATGATTTGAAAGCCTCTTTCCTGAATTACTTTATTAAATTTTATACTTAATTATTGAATATTACAGAAGCAAATAACAAAGTGACTCTTTGAGTCCTGGAGCCTATCTAGTGATTGCACTGGCCCTGTACTGAAAATGTCCTCCATTGAATGCTTTTAATCTTCAGTGCTGGAGATTTTATTGAATGTTGTATTAGTCCATTCTTGGACCACTATAAAGAAATGCCTGAGACTGGATAATTTATAAAGAAAAGATATTTAATTGGCTTATAGTTTCACAGGCTATACAGCAAGCATGGCTGGGGAGGCCTCAGGAAACCGACAATCATGATGGAAAGCAAAGGGGAAACGGGTACATCTTACATGGACAGAATAGGAGGAAGAGGATGAGGGGAGAGGTGCCAAACACTTTTAAACAACCAGATCTCGTGAGAACTCTTTCACGAGAACAGGCCCAAAAGGGGAATCTGTCCCCATGATGCAATCATCTCCCACCAGGCCCCACCCTCAACGTTAAATTACAATTTGACATGAGATTTGGGCAGGGACACAAATCCAAACCATATCAAATGTGAACTTGGAACCAAAACTGAGAGTTTTCTGAATTTGTAGATCAGACTTTGGAAATAACTTGATAATAGGAATTTAAAATTTCATGTGAATTTTTAAGATCCACTTGATGGCAAATTCCCACTTTGTACTGCAAATCTTTTGTGAGAAGAAGGGGCATTCGCATCTTTTAAAAGGTAAGTTTATACAAGTTTTACATTAGAAATAGAGTCTGTTACTTTAATTTAATGTAAATTAAGTAATTTACATTACTTTTATGGCAAAAGCTGCAATTACTTTTGCACCAACCAATACAATTTATCTTACGTCATTGTATTTTTTTGTTTTGTTTAAGGAAGAAGAAAATTGTTGTGATTGCAATTTTCAGGGTTTTTTTCTTCTGCAGAAAATAATTTTTGATGTCAAAGGCCTAATATGCTGAAACAGATTCACTTTATTGTTTCAGAGAAGACTACTTTTCAGGTAAGCTTTAGATACAAGTAATCTAACCTAATGAAAAATTACCACAAGCTGACCTCTTTTTCAGAGCTTTTGAGATTTCATAAATAAGCTCCACATAGAGACTAAAAAGGTATAGAAGGAAACAAAGTAAGTTCGAGATAGTAGCTACCTTGAGAAGGAAAGAGAATAATTCCAGAGATTGTGGTTGAACTTTTTCTGCAATTAAGAAATTTGTAGTTATTTTTTTATTTTAGATTTGGGGGTACATGTGAAGATTTGTTATGTAAGTAAACTCATGTCATGGGGGTTTGTTGTACGTATTATTTTATCACACTGGGTATTAAACCCAGTACCCAGTAGTTATCTTTTCTGCTCCTCTGCCTCCCCCCACCCTCCCTCCTCAAGTAGACCCAATGTCTGTTGTTTCCTTCTTTGTGTTCATAAGTTCTTGTCATTTAGCTCCCACTTATAAGTGAGAACATTAGGTATTCGGTTTTCTGTTCCTGTGTTAGTTTGCTAAGGATAATAGCCTCCAGCTCCATCCATGTTCTCATAAAATACATGATCTATTCTTTTTTATGGCTGCATAGTATTCCATGGTGTATATGTACCACATTTTCTTCATCTAATCTGTCATTGATGTGCATTGAGATTGATTCCATGTCTTTACTATTGAGAATAGTGCTGCAATGAACATTCACGTGCATGTGCCTTTATGGCAGAATAATTTCTATTACTCTGGGTGTATACCCAGTAATGGGATTGCTGGGTCGAATGGTAGTTCTGCTTTTAGCTCTTTGAGGAATCACCATACTGCTTTCCATGATGGTTGAACTAATTCACACTGCCAACAACAGTGTATAAGTGTCCCCTTTTCTCTGCAACCTCACCAGCATCTGCTAGCTTTTGACTTTTTAATAGTAGCCATCCATTCTGACTGGTGTGAGAGAGTATCTCATTGTGGTTTTGATTTGCATTTCTCTAATGATCAACGATCATTAAAGAAAAATGATCTGTTTTTCATGTTTGTTTCATGTACGTCTTCTTTTGAGAAATTTCTGTTGGTGTCCTTTGCTCACTTCTTAATTGAGGTTTTTTTGTTTGTTTGTATTTCTCTTGTAAATTTAAGTTCCTTATAGATGCTGGATATTAGATCTATGTCAGATGCATAGTTTGCAAATATTTACTTCCATTCTGTAGGTTATT
The DNA here is from genome assembly GCF_003255815.1 of Theropithecus gelada. Classification (NCBI taxonomy): domain Eukaryota; kingdom Metazoa; phylum Chordata; class Mammalia; order Primates; family Cercopithecidae; genus Theropithecus; species Theropithecus gelada. The sequence continues at coordinate 100,013,841 of NC_037670.1, forward strand.
TGTTTAGTCTGTTGATAGTTTCTTTTGCTGTGCAGAAACTCTTAAGTTTAATTAGATCACATTTGTTGATTTTTGCTTTTATTGCAATTGCTCTTGGTGTCATTGTCATGAAATCTTTGCCCATTCCTATGTCCAGGATGGTATTGCCTAGGTAGTCTTCCAGAATTTTTATAATTTGGGGTTTTATATTTAAGTCTTTAGTCCATCTTGAGTTAATTTTTGTGTATAGAGTAAGGGAGGGGTCCAGCTTCAATCTGATGCATGTGGCTAGCCAGTTATCCCAGCACCATTTATTGAATATGGAATCTTTTCCCTATTGATTGTTTTTGTCAGTTTTGTCAAAGATCAGTTGCTTGTAGATGTGTAGTCTTATTTCTGGGCTCTCTATTCTGTTCCATCGGTCTGTGTGCCTGTTTTTGTACCAGTACCATGCTGTTTTGGTTACTGTAGACTTGTAGTATAGTTTGAAGTCAGGTAATGTGATGCCTTTTTGCTCCTTTTGTTTAAGATGGCCTTGGCTATTCAGGCTCCTTTTTGGTTCCATATAAATATTAGTATAGTTGTTTTTTGTTTTTGTTTTTTGTTTTTTGTTTTTTTTTCAAGTTCCATGAAGAATGTCATTGGTCATTTGATAAGAATAGCATTGATTCTGTAAATTGCTTTGGGCAGTATACCTCTTTTAATGATATTGATTCTTCCTATCCATGAGCATGAGATGTTTTTCCATTTGTTTGTGTCTTCTCTGATTTCTTTGAGCAGTGTTTTGTAATTCTCATTGCAGAAATATTTCACTTCCATGGTTAGCTGTATTCCTAGGTACTTTATTCTTTTTGTGGCAATCGTGAATGATATTGCCTTTCTGATATGTCTCTTGGTTTGGCTGTTGTTGGTGTATAGGAATGCTAGTAATTTTTGTACATTGATTGTGTATCCTGAAACTTTGCCGAAGTTATTTATCAGCTGGAGGAGCTTTTGGGCCGAGACTATGGGGTATTCCAGATACCCCATAGAATTTCATTATCTGCAGGCAGAGATAACTTGACTTCCTCTCTTCCTATTTGAATGCCCTTTATTTCTTTGTCTTACCTGATTGCTCTGGCTAGGACTTCCAATATTTTATTGAATAGAAGTTGGTGAAAGGGAGCATCCTTGTCTTGTGTAGGTTTTCAAGAAGAATGCTTTCAGCTTTTGCCCATTCTGTATAATATAGGCTGTGGATTTCTCATAGATGGCTCATTATTTTGAGGTATGTTCCTTCAATACTTAGTTTATTGAGAATTTTTAACATGAAGGGTGTTGAATTTTATCAAAAACCTTTTCCGCATCTATTGAGATAGTCATGTGGTTTTTGTCTTTTGTTCTGTTTATGTGATGAATCACATTTATTGATGTTCATATGTTGAACTGACCTTGCTTCCCAGGGATGAAGCCTACTTGATCATGATGGATTAGCTTTTTGATGTACTGCTGGATTTGGTTTTCCAGTATTTTGCTGAGGATTTTTGCTTCAAAGCTCATTAAGGATATTGGCCTGAAATTTCCTTTTTTAAAAAGTTGTTTCTGGCAGGTTTTGATGATGCTGATCTCATAGAATGAGTTGGGGAGGAGTCCCTCCTCAATTTGTTGACTAGTTTTTGTAGGAATGGTACCAGTGCCTCTTTGTACATCTGGTGGAATTCAGCTGTGAATCCATCAGGTCCCAGGCTTTTTTTGGTTGTTAGGTTATTTATTACTGACTCAGTTTTGGAACTTGTTATTGGTCTGTTCAGGGAATCAATTTCCTCCTGGCTTAGTCTTGGAATGTTGTGTGTGTCTAAGATTTTATCCATCTCTTCTAGGTATTTTAATTTGTGTGCATAGAAGTTTTCGTAGTAGTTTCTGATTATTGTTTTTATTTCTTTAGGGTCACTAGTAACATTACCTTCATCAAGAAATTTTGCTTATATTAACTCAGAGCCATTTTAAGTATGACTATAAGGCTTTTGCCTTCACTAATTAGATAACTCATTATTTCAATTTTTAGCCTTCTTCGCACCTAGTATTTTTGGAAACTACTCGATGTAAAGACCATGTAAAGAAAGCGAATGTTCATGCATATGAATAGCCATATTTTTAATATTGGCACCAAAATAAATGTATATTTTTTCTACTCTTTCATTCAACTGTGAAATACAGGCTTTGCATTTATGCCATATTTTAAAATGTGACCTATTTCGCATGTATGTTTTAAATGAGAAAAGATACCTGAAAAGATTTTAAATATGGAAATACTTCTGAGATATAACATGATTGAAAGAAAAACATAACATAAAACACTTTCACAGAAGGAGTCACATCCTTTGATTGAGGCATGCTGATTTTTCTTTTAAAAGGTCTTAGTGTATTTCCTGGTATTACAAAACAACGCCCTGCTGCATTTAATACTGCAACAATATCCCAAAGACAAATTTAGAGACATAGCATTTTCCCTCACCACAGATGTTGCTGAAAAAAAAGTACTCAAAAACACATCGTGCTACTGATGTAGCCATGTGAATACCAAGATGAGAGAAAAACAATGCAGGCTTTGATGATGGTCAAATATTAACATGACATCTGCCACTGACTCTTTGGGTCCTGGAGCCTATCTAGTGATTATACTAGCCCTGTAGTGAAAGTGTCCTCTACTAGTGCTTTTAATCTTCTGCTCTGGAGGTTTTATTGAATGTGAACTTGGCTGCAGCTTTCTGAATTTGGAGATTAAACTTTAGGAATATATTTGTAATAAAAATGCAAAATTTATGTGCATTTTTAAGTATCTAGTTGAAGGCAAATTTCTTTTTTTTTTTTTTTTTTTTTTTTTTTTGAGACAGAGTCTCGCGCTGTGTCACCCAGGCTGGAGTGCAGTGGCGCGATCTCGGCTCACTGCAAGCTCCGCCTCTCAGGTTCACGCCATTCTCCTGCCTCAGCCTCCGAGTAGCTGGGACTACAGGCGCCCGCCACCACGCCCGGCTAGTTTTTTGTATTTTTAGTAGAGACGGGGTTTCACCATGTTAGCCAGGATGGTCTCGATCTCCTGACCTCGTGATCCACCCGCCTCGGCCTCCCAAAGTGCTGGGATTACAGGCTTGAGCCACCGCGCCCGGCCTGAAGGCAAATTTCTTTGGAATTATTTCTTATATATTGGAGGGATTTTTTTGAACTAAGGTTTTTTGTTTTTTTTTTTAACTTCCCTAACTATTTCCTTTTATGTCTACTTATTTATTCATTGAATTAATCAATATAGGGTCATTTAAAAACTACACACAAATACCATTAGAAATATTCCGTTACATTTACTTTAAAATCGTCCTTGGATCTAGGATAAAGCTGTTATGAAGTACAAAGAAAAAAAAAATCTTAGGATGTAAGAATTTGTTTATTAGAGAGCCACAGTTAGATCTATCCAAGATTTTGTTAACTGTCATTAAAGAAAGTCAAACTCTGTAAAATATTTGAAGAGATTTATTCTGAGCCAACTAAGAGTGACCAATGGCCCATGACACAGGCCTCATCAGGAGACCCTGAGAACATGTGGCCAAAATGGTCAGGGCATAGCCTAGTTTTGTACACTTTAGGGAGATATGAGACATCAATCAAATACATTTAAGATATATATTGGTTTGGTCTAGAAAAGCAGGACAGTTCGAAGTGGGGCAGGGCGGCAGGAAGTTGGCGGTGACTGGGACTTTCAGGGATTTAAATTTTTCTGATTGGCAATTGGTTGAAAGAGTTATTATCAATAGAATGGAATGTCTGAGTTACAATAAGGAGCTGTGGAGACCACAGTTTTATCATGCAGATGAAACCTCCAGGTAGCAGGCTTCAGAGAGAAGAGATTATGAAAGTTTCTTATCAGACTTAAGGTCTATGTTGATGTTAAATGCTGGCTGACTTTTTCTGAATTCCAAAAGGGAAGAGGGTATAATGAGGCAAGTTCAGACCCCCACTCCCAACCATGGCCTGAACCAGTTTTTCAGGATAACTTTGGAGTTGACTCTGGCTGAGAGGAAAGGTCCATTCACATAATTGCAGGAGGAGGGCTTTGAATTTTATTTTTAGTTCACATAAACTTTGAAGGTAGCCTCTACCTCTAGCAGAGAACAGTTAATCATGAAGTACTTATAATTATTCTCTAGAAAATAACCAGAAAAGTTATAAATATTAAACAATAACATTTATGTCACATTAATATGATGTAATTAATGTACCAATTGATAGTTTACTCATGTGGAACCCTTTGATTTTTCGAGTATTATGTGTAAAGCCATCTGTGCATTCTTATGTAGGAATGGTGTGACTATGACAAATGATCTAAAGTTACTCAAAAGGAAACCTTACAAGTTTCCAGAAAGTTACTGTTTATCTGCTGGAGAATCTCTCCATCTTATACTTGGCAAAATAAAAAGAAACACTTTAAATATCAAGTTTTGTACATTTTGCATAAATACTTTTATTCTATACTCTGCTTGGGGCAAATGAACAATTGTTTGGGGATTAAATAAATGCTGGATGCTTTGTCACAATTTGTGAAAATCCCAGCTGTTTGATGGATGGGTGTTTGCCTACTCAAACCATCTGCATCACTGTTTAAAAAAAAAAAAAACACCTCACACGAAATTTTTATTCCAACACGCAGTGTTCAAATAGGCCAAAAGAGATCTGGAGAGCAGTACATCGAGACCAGACAACATTAGGAATGTCTTTTAGGACATCTTTGAACGAAAATGTTCAAAGAAATGTTGAAAGAAAGCCTTTTTTATCCTAATGTAGGAAGTGAAGGAAAATATGGGGGAAAAAAAAGAACCCTTAGAACAAAATGAGTGGGATTTCAATTCACTTAATTATAACCAATATATCTTTGCTTGTTGTGTATATTAATTTCAGACAGTCTTTCATATTAAAATTAAGGATTTCTCAATCTTCTATTTTTTACACATACACAAACAATAAAATAGTTTTTAATAGGTGTCATAAGCGTCCGTGTGAAGAGACCGCCAAACAGGCTTTGTGTGAACAATAAAGCTTTTTAATCACCTGGGTGCAGGCGGGCTGAGTCCGAAAAGAGAATCAGGGAAGGGAGATAAGGGTAGGGCCGCTTTATAGGATTTGGGTAGGTAAAGGAAAATTACAGTCAAAGGGGGGTTGTTCTCTGGCGGGCAGGAGTCGGGGGTCACAAGGTGCTCAGTGGGGGAGCTTTTTGAGCCAGAATGAGTCAGGAAAAGGAATTTCACAAGATAATATCATCGCTTAAGGCAAGGACTGGCCATTTTCACTTCTTTTGTGGTGGAATGTCATCAGTTAAGGCGGGGCAGGACATTTGCACCTCTTTTGTGATTCTTCAGTTACTTCAGGCCATCTGGGCGTATACTTGCAAGTCACAGGGGATGCGATGGCTTGGCTTGGGCTCAGAGGCCTGACAATAGGCACTTGTTGACTTTCTACAGGCTAAAATGAAATTACCTAGGAAGAAAGACAAAATGATAATTGATCAACAAAGGTAAGTTTACTAAGTCTGATATCTGCTAAGAAAAAGAGGAGTTTCTATTTTTAGCACAAAAGAAAATCTTACCAAAAAGTCAATCGCCTTAGGGATATTTCCTTCTCTTGGCCTGTAAGTTTTCTTCAGCAAACATGTTTATGATAATTTGAGTAACTTTCCTCTGTTAATTTTATAGAAAACATATTTGAAAACTATACCATATGTGTATGAACATACCATATGTATGACTGTGCCTCCTCTTTATTCTTCCATTACAGAAAAATGCTTAGGAATAATCTTCAGTTTACTTTCCTATAGTCATTTGCTGGAGTACATATCTGCCTGAGCCTTGAGAACACATTCAGTTGCTAGCAAAACTCAGCTAGACAGAGAAAAAGAAAAGTCTTGAAAACAAAACTCAGATGTGGAGAAATAAAGTTTACCAAATTCTTGTTTTGCCTTTTGCTTCAAAGGACTCCTTTGTGGAATAATGTTTTTGGAATACAAAAGGAAGAGAAGGATTTGGAACTGAAAGACAGAATCAAAGAAAAAGATTGTGAGGAAGCCTGCAAAACACTCCATTGCACTCAGAGCTAGTGGCTGTGCACTTTGAACAAAACCAAATTCACACAGGCTTGTCAACTACACGAAGAAACAAGTAATTCTAATGATGGCATTTTAATTGCTTTAATGGAACAGTTTAACCTATTTAAGCATGAAGAATTTTTTTTTCTTTTCATCCATAGCCAAAGTAAAGTAATGTATGTTTTTGAATACTGTAAATTTCTTTTCACCATTAGTTTTGAATGTGGGATTAATGAGTAATTCAAGTATGCTTGGAGCAAAACATTAATATAGTGCTTGTTTAGATTTTTTTAATCAACATTTTACATATAAATGAGTATAGTCTATCTTAAGTATAGTATATCTACTTTAATATGTTAATACCCTTCTTTCAGTAATGTTACTGTCATTCAAAATATTTTAAAATTCTCATTATAATGAAATTTGGGGCCCATGAAGAAAATTACTTCCAGTACTTCCAATTCTCTTAGCGAAAATATTATCTTCTGACTACAAACTAATTTTTGCATTAGTTTGCCCATGCACTAAATTAGACAACTGACATATTAAGATTATAGATGTAAAAATAAATTAAATAAAATCACCCACCATTCCTTTACCATATTAAACTTTTAATATATATCCTTCCAGAATGTTCTTATGAATTTGTCACACGGAGATATATTTTATAAAATGATGTCATTCTACTTTTGCTTTATACTATATTATATGTATACATGTACAATATATAACATACATAATATATGTAGTTAATAATATATTACTAATGCCTTCTATGTTAATATGTCTTAACAACTGATCATTGTTTTATTGAATGAATCTAAAACTAATTATTTGACTCCCTGTTTCAAACTTCTGAAAATTCTTCCAAGGAGTTCCAAATTATGGGGAGGGAAGAAGACAAGTGATCTGCACCAAAAAAAGTTAAAATAATTGTGAAAATGTCTTAATTTCAAGCCTTTTCAGAGTGTGTAATATGGTAATTCGAAATTGTGAATTTACAAAAGTGGAACATTTAATGATATACCAAAATAAGCCATTGAATATTTTATTTAGTAAAATTCTATTAATGTTCTAATGCTTTCATAAGCATTTTCAGACACTTGTCTTTGAGCATTTATGTGGTTATTTCCTTAAAATAAATTGCCTGACCTTTTCACATATTTAAGGATTTGATGCATAATCACCAAATTTTCCCTGAAGATTCTATCAATTTACATTCATGCAGCACTGCCTGAGAGTTTTCTCCATAAATTTACACCAGTTATTATCATTCCTTAAATAAATTTTTTTCTCCCTAATTGTTACTGCCCTGATCATTTGGCCACCTTAGTCTCAAGTCTCACCTCTAAATGACATTTGATAATTCCTTACACAACAGACCACATCAGCCTTGGATATAGATAGACTATAAGAAACAATCTATAGGCTTTCACAAACTACCATGCCCTCTTCCCCTGTATCATCCCACTCTCTCCACCACCAGTGGTCTCTGTTCTGTAAATTTAATTTTTACATCACAGCAACAAAGTTACAATGGAGTCACACCTCCCTAACTTATATAAGTAAATGTCACCATGGTGGCACTGAAAAACAAATAGTAATAATTTATGTATTGTAGATGAGGTTTTCAGATCTCCCAAACTCTACTTGGAAATTGTACTGCTCTACATAGTGCTGGGACAACTAGATAGTCTAACAGGGAAGAAGATAACTCCCCAACCAATAATTTCCAATCATGCAGGGAAAGCCAACACTATGAGAGAAAGATAACAAACTGAGAGAGTGGAAAATGTGTGCCTAATAAAATGCAATTAATAGATTTTGGAAAAGTTATTAAAACATAAAAAGAAACAAAAACAGGAAAAAGAATAAACAAAAATAAATTTTGTCATTTTCAAAAGAAGAACAAAATAGGCAGATCTCACAAGATTAGTAGAGAGGACACAAATATATTAAATATAACATTTGAAGATACAGAGAAAACAATAACACCTTAAAATCATACGAGAATACTAGAAACAACCTCATGCCAGTGAAATAAGATAAAATTAAAATTTAGTTAAGAAAATATTAAATTTAAAAATTGATTAAAAAAATAGAAAAATGGATTAGTCTTATGCTACTTCGGAAATTGAATCAGTAGGCAATATTGATTTATAAGCACCATGCCCACATAGTGTTACTCAAATTTCACCAAATTTACAAGAAGCAAATTAATCCTTAATTATGGAATTGTTTTAAATTACAGAATATGCCGGGCGCGGTGGCTCACACCTGTAATCCCAGCTCTCAGGGAGGCAGAGGCGGGAGGATAGCTTGAGCCCAGGAGTTCGAGACCTGCCTGGGTAATATAGCGAGACCCCGTTCTCCACAAAAAGGAAAAAACAAAAAAAGACAAAAATAAATTACAGAATATAAAGAAAAGGCTACCCAATATTTTATTGCAGAAGTCTTTTCTAACACTGAAATAAAAATCCGACAAGGAATAACCAGTACATCAGAAAACAATGTTATGGAGAACCAAACACCATATGTTCTCACTCATAAGTGGGAGTTGAACAGTGAGAACACATGGACACAGAGAGGGGGACATCACACACCGGAGCCTGTCAATGGGTGGGGGACAAGGGGAGGGAGAGCATTAGGAGAAATACCTAATCCAGGCGAGGTTTAAAACCTAGATGATGGGTTGATGAGTGCAGCAAACTACCGTGGCACATGTATACCTATATAATAACCTGCACGTTCAGCACATGTACCCCCGAACTTAAAGTAAAGTAAAATAAAATAAAGAATGTTATGAATACAGATTCAAAAATCTTGAATAAAATGTTAGCAAACTGAATATATCAATATATAAGCAAATTAATATATTATTATTCTTTATAGTTTGTTCAAGAAATGCTAAGAGGATTTCACATAAGAAAATTTATTGCCATAATGTGTTATATTAAAAATTTTAAGGAGAATTTATTTTTACCATCAAAGTTGATGCAGAAAAAAACAATTCAGTAAGTTTCAAAGTCTATTCATTCAAATAAAAAAGGTCTCAGAAAACCAAAAGTGATAGGGAATATCCTATTCTATTAAAAACCTGAAGTAAACTTTATGCATAATAGTAAGACAGTAAAAACATTTTGTTTGATATCAGAAGCAATACAAATTTGTTAACACAAATTTTTTTAAACACTAAGAACGGAATGAGGGAAAACTGACATTCTTACACACATACTCTGTGATACAGCCACCTGGGAGGAAAGATCTTTCGTATCTGTAAAACTAAGAAAGTGTGCTCAATTTATGACTTGACAACTTCCTGTATATACCCAGAGTAACACTGGCACATAAAAACAAAGAGGCCTGTATAGGGATATAAACTGCTACAATATTAATAATGGTTAAGAGTTTGAAATAACCTAAATGTTCATAAATAGAGGAATTGCTAAATAAACCATGGTATGTCTACTATATTACTAACAACAACAACAACTCTAAGAAATATGTTGGGAGAGGCCGGGCGCGGTGGCTCAAGCCTGTAATCCCAGCACTTTGGGAGGCCGAGGCGGGTGGATCACGAGGTCAGGAGATCGAGACCATCCTGGCTAACATGGTGAAACCCCGTCTCTACTAAAAATACAAAAAACTAGCCAGGCGTGGTGGCGGGCGCCTGTAGTCCCAGCTACTCGGAGGCTGAGGCAGGAGAATGGCGTGAACCTGAGAGGCAGAGCTTGCAGTGAGCCGAGATCGCGCCACTGCACTCCAGCCTGGGTGACACAGCGTGAGACTCTGTCTCAAAAAAAAAAAAAGAAATATGTTGGGAGAAAAAAGAAACTGCCTAAAACTATGTACAGTGTGCTACAATTTAATTGTAAAAAATATGCAAAAAAAAAAAAAGATGTATTTTACAGATACAAATATGTGTGTATATACCCTACAAAAAGTGCTGGAAGAATTCTCACCAAACTAATAATAGCTGTCATTTCTGAGAGGTGATTATGGATGTGGTCACAGTGAACGTTAGCTTCACTTGCAATAATTAAATGATCCTATGTTGATATATTCCATATGTAATTAGGCACAAAGACATTCTTTTTATGCTGTTATATCAATAGCTTTAGGGGTACATGTGGCTTTTGTTTTCATGGATGAATTGTATAGTGATGAAGTCTAGGATTTTGGTGTACCCGTCACATGAGTAGTGTACATTTTTCCAAATTAATAAAATATTGCTTTCTACTTGAGTATTTAGGAGAATGTTTCTACTATAATAATATTTCCTAAGAGAAATATTAGATTTGTAAAGACTTCAGAATTAGCCCTATAACAAAAGGCTAGTTAGTAGAGTGATAGGAGATACTAAATGAAACCAGTATTAGCCTTAAAACAAAAAAGGCAATAAGAAAAAAAAAAAAAAAAAAAGACTCTTGTGAAATCAATTATGGCTAAGCTTTTCCCTAGTACTGTATTTTTTAAATCCTAGGAAATCTAAGCCATGAAACTAGATTTTGCCATACTGAACAATCCTCTTCTCACATGCAACCACTGTAGATTCCCCCAAATCTTCTTAGGGAAAAACCATGAGCTTAACTTTAGAACCCTCCCACCCAATCACCATGTACCTTCTTAGCCCAGAGAGAGGAACAGGGTTCTCTAAGAAAATGTGGGTGTGTGAGCCAGCACAAAATGTGGAGGAAAAAGGGAAACCCAGAACCTACCATTCCATTTCCATTTTGCTTGGGCTGCAAGCAAACAAGCTTAGGTTTGACATTTTGCTTTACTCTGTTACTTGGTCAAATCTTGGGCTTGTTTTTCTTATCTGGAAAATAAGGAAGCTAAACGTATCAGTTCCCTTCCAGTTCTATAGTTTGATGACTCTATTATTAACTAGTCCAGTATATATCTAGAAATATCATTACTTCTTAGAACATCTTGGTCCAACATCTGCAATGGTAAGTCTGTCCTGCCCTCAAAACTCTATCCTCTAAGACATTAATCACTAACATAATTGGTAAATATGGGTGTGTTTTAGGAGAAAATGTAATTATTGCAAAGTTGCCTAGAATTAGAAAATAGCACAGAAATAAGGGGTAGCATAGGCGTTGTCTGTCATAGATTCTCAACGAGCGAGAAGCAGCAGTATTGTTCTTACATGAACCTTAATACTTCTGCTCTTATAAAGGCTTATTTAAATAAAAGTAAAAGTTTCTCAACAATTTTATTTAAAAGCCATTTACCAGAGCTCTCAGAAAGTATTTCTGGGCAAGGATGTATGTTACTTTAAATATAGCCGGCATTACTCATTGGCAAAGATGTTGGCTTACCTGTCCTAAAATAATTCTTCCAAGGGCTTGTCATGGCACCACCCTCCCCTCTTTCCTGGCTCTAAGTTACCTTTTTTAAGATTCAGTTCATGACCAAGAAAATCAGTGTAAGCAACTGGAGATCAACCATAGTAAGATGTGTTAGCACATGGAGTAGCACTGAAATGGTTCTTAGACTTTTAGAGAACATCATGGTGCTGAACAGGGAGAGAACAGTCCAGGTAGCATTAGGCAGATAACCTAGGAAAAATAGGACAGTACTAGAGAAGGAAAGGTAGGATTGAATGGGGAATTTGGATTTAAATACTTGGTAAGCAGAATTGAACTGAAGGACAGAACATGCAAACCTCCTTGGTTTTGAGCTAAACTCTTGCCAGAGGCTATAATAATTAATTTTAATCATTTCAAAAGTCATTTTGCTAAATTATTATTTTTTGCTGGCTTTTAGCTTGACTATGTCTCATAAATAGTGCTGATTCATCAAGATTAATTCCACCCCTGGAGTTTCTTGATTCCTAAATGAACAAGTTAATATCATGCAAAAGGGCGCTTAATACCTAAAAATAATCCCCATGTCGAAAGAAAGTAGAGCAAGCATGTTAAAGTCCACACTCACTGCCATAATTGCATCCTATCTCCTAATATTTTGAGCAAAATTGCCAACTCCACCTTGCCTTGCCTCCATGACAGCTGAGGAAAGCAAATCATAGCAAAATCACTCCCAATAGTTACCATGGATGTAAGTGCAGGATAAAAACTTCATGACTCAATATAAAAAAAAAAAAAATTAGGTGATTAGATAGACGATAGGTAGATAGATGTGTTTTGTTCACCTTTATTGAAGGACTAGACCAAAACCTCTTGGGGTAGTTGCTATCAATAACTGAGAGAATATCTATTTAGGACTGGGTGGTAGAAAAGGGAAGCCTAAGTTGATCCATGATGGATCATTGCTGTTGGCCCAATGTCTTTTGTGTTCTCTGGATAGCCATCTGGACTCCATGCAGATAATTGGACTTGAATACATAATACTCAAAGAAATTCTATTGACTGTGAGCCAAAATGTAATGTATTAAAATGTAAAGTCACTTACATGGAATTGCTTTACCAAAAATAGTTTGTTGAAGTCATTTTCAATGGTTTGGCCGTTGATGATTTGTATTAACCACTTCAAGTTGTATATATTAAGCTGTTAAGTTTAATGTTTCATTCAATAGTTAATTGTGCACCATGTAAATGTCACTATCCTCCTTTGCCAAAATTTGGGAACTTAAGCTTAATCCATTTCCACCATCAATTTTGTTCAATATGGAAGGAAAAAAAATACTAAAATTCATTTAGTACATATGTATGTCCCATAAGAAGATTCATTGTCCTTTCTGTGAGCACAAAACTGAGCCCTTTTCAAAATCCATATTAAGAAGGCTTACTTCTTTTTACCTGAATTTAAGACTTTAAATCATAACACCAGGAGAAAAACAAAAATGAGAACAACTAAGCAAACATACCTTCTCAATGCAGTTATAATAACACTTATATTCTCTCTTACTAGTGTTCATTGTAAAAGTTTCTTATTGCCATTTAGGCAGAGAAACTTTTTTGAATTCTGAGCTCTACATAGGAATAGCCAAATGAGTTATTTTTTGTGTTAAAGCAAAGAAACGACTGAGAAAGAAAAGGCTTCTATGTCTGCTGCACTCTCAGTCCCTCTGTGACATTACATTTTTTACAACTTTACATAATAAACATGCCACACCTTGTTCTCAGAACGATTTTTTAAAAGAATGAATTTAATACATTATGTAAAATGGCAATAAAGCCTAAACATTAATTTCTTTAGAGCTTGTACTGACCCATCCCATGTCAAACTAACTACAGTCCTAGAGAAAGAATTAAAGGCCTCAAATGATCTCAAGAGAAGGCAATTACTTGCAAACTCGTGGAACCAGCCCAAATACCCATCAATCAATGGGTGGATAAAGAAACTGTGGTATATATATGATGGAATACTACTCAGTCATAAAAAGGAATAAATTAATGGCATTTGCATCAACCTGGGTGAAATTGGAGACTATTATTCTAAGTGAAGTAACTCAGAAATGGAAAACCAAGCATCATATGTTCTCACTGATAGGTGGGAGCTAAGCTATGAGGATACAAAGGCATAAGAGTGGTACGATGGACTTTGGGGACTTGTGGGGAAGGGAGAGAGGGGGCAAGGAATAAAAGACTACAAATAGGGTGCAGTGTATACTGCTCAGTTGATGGGTGAACCAAAATCTCACAAATCACCACTAAAGAACTTACTCATGGAACCAAACACCACCTGCACACCACTAACCTATAGGGGAAAAAAAAGAAGGCAATTACTTACTTGCTGAATATTCATTTGCATGTGTTAAAATTGTGTAGATACATACATGCAAAAGAAAAAAATGGGACATTTCACATCATTCAGAAAAAATAATTCAAAAGGAATCATAGAGATAAAACTACAAACAACATCAAAAGCACAAGTGACAAAAGGAAAAAAATAGATAAATGGGACATTATCAAGTTTAAAAATGTTTTTGCTGCATATGATATCTGAAGAAAGGGAAGGAAGGGAGAAAATATTTGTAAATCATGCATCTGATAAGGGCCTATTATCCAGAAAAATAAAGACCTTTTACAACTTAGTAATGAAAAGACAAACATCCCAATTAAAATTCACAGATAATTAATAGGTATTTTTTAAAAACATATTCAAAAGGGTAAGGACATAAAAAGATGTTCAACATGAATTATCACTAGGGAAATGTGAGTCAAAAGAAGATACCACTCCACAATCAATAGCATGCTTATAATTTTAAAAACAGTCAGTAAATTTTTCATGAAGATGTGGAGAAGTTGGAACTCACATACATTGCTGGTGGGATTGTAAAATGATACAGTCACTTTGGAAAACAGTATGTCAGTTCCTAAAAATGTTAAAAAATGGAGTTACTACATGACCCAACAATTTAACTCCTAGATAACGTGCTCAATAAAATTTTGAAGGGCAGGCACGATGGCTCATGCCTTTAATCTCAGCACTTTGGGAGGCTGAGGTGGGCAGATTGTTGAGGTCGGGAGTTCGAGACCAGCCTGGCCAACATGGCGGAACCCTGTCTCTATTAAAAATACAAAAATTAGCCAGGTGTGGTGGGGCACGTCTGTAATCCCAGCTACTAGGGAGGCTGAGGAGGGAGGATTGGTTTAACCCTGGAGGTTGAGGCTGCAATGAGCCAAGATTGTGCCACTGCACCCCAGCCTGGGCAACACAGCAAGACTCTGTCTCAAAAAAAAAAAAAAATTGAAAACATGTTTGCCCAAAGACTTATACACCAGTGTTTACTGCAATATTATTCTTAATAGTCAAAAGTTGAAACACTCCAAGTGTCCAAAAACTGGTGAATGGTCAAATGTGGCATTGTATATCCATATCCACAAAATAAAATGTTATTTAACAAAAAATAAATAAAAATCTTATTTAGCAATATTTGACAATAAATAAAATATTATTTAACAAAAGAATCGAGTATTAATATATGCTGCAATATATACCAATCTCAAAAAGATGCTAAATCAAAGTTACAAATGACTATATGTTGTCACACGATTCCATGTATATAAATGTCCAGAACTGACAGTCCCACAAAGACAGAAACTAGATTAGTGGTTGTCTCGGGCTAGGCAGCAGGGTAGAGAGGGTGGTAGGGAATCTGGTAAGAAGTGACTACTAAAATGTATAAGCTTTTTTTTAAGACAATGAAAACGTTCTAAGATTTGATTATGGTGATGGTTGCACAATTCCATATATATACTAAAAACCATTGAATTGCATGTTTTAAATTGTAAAATATATGCATGTAAATTATGTCTTAATAAACTGCTATTTTTTTAAAGGCGTGCTTTTTTTAATGCAGAAAAAAGTACACCATCATGCCTTGCCTTTAAAGGTTGCAGTCTAATGCTGTATTCTCAATCATATAATGTTGCACACATGGAATTCAATTAAATTATTTTTGTGTCCCTAAAACGTTGTTACTCCATCATACACAAATTATTCTGTTTTTCAACTACGAAGTAGAACTAAACTCCTTTGCTATGAGATTTTAAAAAAGACAATAAATTCTAATGTTCCATTACACAATAGGGTGACTATAGTTAACAGTAATATATTTTATATTTCAAAATAGCTACAAGAGAGGATTTTGAATGTTTTTACTACAAGGGAATGATACATGTTTGAGGTGATGGATATGCTGATTACCCTAATTTGATCATCCATTGTATGCATGTATTGAAACATCACGCTGTGCCCCACAAATGTGTATAATTGTTATGCATCAATGAAAGACAAAATAAGACTTTAAAACAAGACTGTTTATTTCTAAATTATGTGCCAAGAATATTGTTGGAGGGAATTAAAAGAAAACTAATGCTCTGTATGACAGAGGTATTCTGGTTTAAGATAGTGGGGTGGTCTTTTTGAATCCCTGTAGTTGCATCCTGCAGTGATTTGGGACTGAATCAGCAGGGAGCTCTTTTAAAATGCATGCATACATTCATTCATAAACATGCCCTGGTCATCTTGTTTATGCCAGTTGGCACAGTGCATGGCAAAGCCCACAGCTGGATCCAGACATGTCTGTGCATGGCTGATGGATCATTGTTTTGACTCCATGAGAAAGTGAGGCGTCCCATAGAAGAAATCCAAAGAGAAGAGGGCAGCAGGGACCAGATTAGCCAGATAACCAACTCAGTCAGGCAGATGGAGCAAAGCGACTCTATCCCTTTGCTTTGCCTTTCAGTCCCAGCTCCTAGGATTTGTGTCTGACATCTCTGTTAGAGGGTAACAGTGAATAAAACCTGAAGCAAACAGATATGTTCATCAAGAAAAGAATCACAAACATTTTTGATATTATGTCTTTATCTTTCCTATTCATGGACCTCTACCTCTAAATAAAGTATAGAAATAGTGTGTAGAGAAAACCATCGTTTGTGCGAAAAATAAAAACTGTGTGTATTTGCCTGTATATGCATAGAATTAAGGATAAATAACAACTGATAAAATAGGTTGACTCTCATGAGAGAAATTTGGGATCTGGGAACAGGGATGAAAAGGAGATTTTTTGTATTTTTATTTTGTATATATTTTGTACTTTAAAATTTTTTAACCATACGGATATATTATCTGTTCAAAATTTAAATTTAAATTTAAAAGTGCTGTGTATACACATGTATACGTTTATACTTGTGCATATGTATAGATATATAGACACATGTATCCATCTATATGTATGTGCATGCACATACACATGGGATTGTTTTGACTATTAGAGGCCAATTGTACAGTATCTATAGCACAAGAATTTTAACTTTGTCTCTAGGCAGAGTCTTTCCATTTCCATCACCATCAATGGGGTGGGATATAGATGCCAGACACAAATTTTTCCCTGGATGGAGGCAGTTCAACAAATACCTTGGGAGGTTGAAGCAGGAGGATCACCTGGGCCCAGGAGTTTGAGACCAGCCTGAGCAACATAGTGAGACCTCATCTCTACAAAATTATAAAAATAATAGCCAGGTGTGGGCCAGACGCAGTGGCTCAAGCCTGTAATCCCAGCACTTTGGGAGGCTGTGGCAGGCAAATCACCTGAGGTCGGGAGTTCAAGACCAGCCTGACCAACATGGAGAAATGCTGTCTCTACTAACAATACAAAATTAGCCAGGAGTGGTGGCGCATGCCTGTGATCCCAGCTACTTGGGAGGCTGAGGCAGGAGAATTACTTGAACCCAGAAGGTGGAGGTTGCAGTGAGCCAAGATCACACCGTTACACTCCAGCCTGGGCAACAAGAGTGCAATTCTGTCTCAAAAAGAAAAACAAAACAAAACAAAAAAAGCAATAGTCAGGTGTGGTGATACACACCTATAGTCCCAGCTACTAGGCAGGCAGACTGAGGTGGGAGGATGGCTTGAGCCCAGGAGTTCAAAGCTTCAGTGAGCCATGATCATGCCATGGAACTCCAGCCTCAGTGACAGAGCAAGACCCTGTCTCAAAAACAACAATAACACAACAACATAGAGATTAGGACAATGGGAATCTTTGTCATGACTACAATGAATTGTACAACAAAGTCACTTCCCAAAAGTTTTTGCATCATGCATATTACCTAAAACAACTCTATTTACCTGAAAAACACAAAATAATCAATGGAAACATTATTAGAAGCCATAGGAGAACAAATGGGGCTACTCACAAATGGGGCTACTTCAAAAATTATTTCAGAAAAATCAATAGCATTCCTATACATAATTTTAAAAAGTGTAATGCAAAAGAAAAAATGTTATCCTTTGCAAAAGCTACACAAGTATAAAATAATAGAAATAAATAAAATTGTTTTGAAACAGAACCTAGGTAAAGAAAACTTGAAAATCCTACCTAATAAGGAATAAATAAATAGAAATATTTCTTGTTCTTGGATTTAAAGACACAATATTGGCCGGGCGCGGTGGCTCAAGCCTGTAATCCCAGCACTTTGGGAGGCCGAGACGGGTGGATCACGAGGTCAGGAGATCGAGACCATCCTGGCTAACACAATGAAACCCCGTCTCTACTAAAAAAAAATACAAAAAAATTAGCCGGGCGTGGTGGCGGCGCCTGTAGTCCCAGCTACTTGGGAGGCTGAGGCAGGAGAATGGCGGGAACCCGGGAGGCGGAGCTTGCAGTGAGCCGAGATCGCGCCACTGCACTCCAGCCTGGGCGACAGAGCGAGACTCCGCCTCAAAAAAAAAAAAATAAATAAATAAATAAATAAATAAAGACACAATATTGTAGATCTCCCTGAATTAATTATGAACTAATTCATAAATTCAATCCGATTACTATCAAAAGTACAAGCGAAATTTTATATTTTGGAACCTCATTAGAATTATATGGGGAAAATGGAAAATAAAGAGACAAAAATATGGCCAGGTGTGGTGACTCACACCTATAATCCTAGCACTTTGGAAGGGCAAGGCAGGTGGATCACTTGGGCTAAGGAGTTCAAGATCAGTCTGGGGAACATAGCGAAACCTCATCTCTACTAAAAATACAAAAAAATTAGCCAGGTGAGACGGCGCAAGCCTGTGGGAGGTGGAGGTGGGAGGAAGGTCAAGGCTGCAGTGAGCTGAGATGGCACCAGCCTAGGCTCACGTAGTGAGATCCCATCTTTAAAAAAAAAAAAATCTAAACATGCTGGAATAGACATAAAAAATAGAAGAATAGTGATGGAGAACTAGTTTTTTTGGTTGTTAAAACATACATTAAAATATGGTAGTTCTTCAAGAACAAAGAGATCATCAGGGTACAATCCCAAAATATCACCAAATGTCTGTGAAAATTTAGGATATGATAAATGTCACTTTCCAAATCAGCTGGAAAAGTTGAGAAACATCAATAGTGAGACTGAAAATATTAGCTAGTCATGTGTGGGGGAGAAACAAAATTGAATCCTTTCCATAAAAATAAATTCCCAGAATACAAAATATTTGAAAATAAAATATGAAACCAAAACTATGCTATGAAAACAATGGGGCGATTGGGGGAAACGATCTTGGAATGGGAAAGACCTTTCTAAACAAGTCCAGAAATGTATAAAAGAAATCATTAAGTGACTTGCTTTCATAAACATTACAAATTTTTACATGGCAAAAAATTTAATTAGAAGGCCAAAAAAAGTAAAACACTGGGAGAGTTTATTTAAAACCCACGTAAATATGTTTTAATTCTCTTAGTATATAACAGTCCATCAACCCACTAGAAAAATAGGCAAGTAACAACAATAACTCAAACAGGAAAAAGACAAATTGACTATAAATATTTGATTGTAAAACAGAAATGAAGTATACTTTTTAACTTTTGCTATGACAATGATGAAAAACGTTGATAATACATGATATTGGCATAAATCTGGACAAATAGGCCTTATCATAACTGCTGGTTTGAGTAAAAACTGTGCAGCTTCTTTGAAGGGTCATTTGGCAATATCTACATTGACTGTCAAAATTCTAACTGCACACTTCTCATTCAACAGTTCCACAGAGAAACATAAATATGTAAGCAAAAATGGAAGTGCAGGTATTCTTCCGAATCTGTAAATCAAATAATTAGATAAAATATGGGTATCCATACGTAAAAAACTGGTTAAGTAAATACATTAATACTATACCACTGCTAAACAGAATGAAATAGATCCAAGTGTGACATGGAAAAAAAAAAATCCCCAAAATAAAATGTTAAGTAAAAATGGCAACATACAGGACACCGTATATAATGCATGTTATATACATTTCTGTTTACATAAAATTATCTTATATATTTGTAGAATTATGTCATTTATATATTTTACATAAACAGAAAATTCCGGGAAAATGCACAAGAAGCTGTTAGCAGTGGTTGTTTCTGGGCCTGGGAGGAGCTGGAAGGTTAATGGTGTAGAGTGAATAGGAGACTTCCTTTTCATTGTACACATTTGCACGATGAAATTGTGGAATTGCAGAATTGGAATTCTCAAATGTGTACAATGAAAAGGAAGTCACTCACTCCTACTCACTGTACACATTTGCAAAGTCCAGTTCCGCAGTTCCACAATTTCATTGTCCAAATGTGTACAGTGAAAAGGAAGTCTCCTTCTCACCCCACAACACAGGAATTGTAACTGAAAGCCAGTTACTAGAAACTCACAATTTGTTATCTGTTACAATTTCTAATCACTGATCAGCTTTTACCTAAGGAGATTTAAAGCTGTCTGTGAGCAGGAAATAGATCTGATGTTTTACTGCCAGTTTCTGTCACCTCAAAGGTCAGACTGAAAGGATGATGCAACTAAGTAGGCCATGCAGTAGCTAATTGAAGGACACTGATCAAAACATCATGCTAGATTTCTGACCCTTTAAAAAGTTATCAAGGAGAATACATTGTACAGAATAACTAATGCAGAACATGTCAAGACTTGTGCTGACTGTTGTCATTCAAATTTAGCTGGGAAATAAGCCAGACAGAGACATAATGCTCTTCTGTCTGTACTTACCCTATAACCATATGTGCCTTGAGAGTTAAACTGCATTCAGAACTATGCATGTAAACCACAATAAATTCTTGAGATCCAAATTAAGATTTTAGGTTAGTACTGGTCCTAAATCCAAGTTCAAAGCCTAGTCCCTTTCCAGAAAGAAAAAGATCCTCAGAACTTTTTCCAAGGTCATTTGATTTTAAACAGAACCACTAGAAGCATTATCTTTCGGAGACTTCTCACACAAGGTATCTGAGCTTGCCTCCCTAGAGTTTCTAGAGTGACCAAGCAGTCACTTTTGATGAGGAGGGATCTCCTGAGAGTTAGACCCCCTGCTCAGTATAAAACCAAAAAATGTCTCAGAGGAAGGCATCCCGATGAAAAAATTATGTTTAACATAAGAAAGAAAAAAAAAACTGTAACTATGGTTATCTTTGAGAAAGTAAATGGGAATACACGGTTGGGGTAGCAAGAATATTTATTTTCATGGTATACCTTTTTACAATCTTCAGATAGTTTAATATGTACATTATTCATTTTCAGAATTACTAATAGTAGGTTTTTCAAACCTCATGACAATTAATTGTGACATGTTTTGTCAAACAGTACCGTACTGATGCCTGTGCTTCTGCGCCTTTTACATGCCTCTTCACTTTCTGATGGTTCCACTCCTAAATTATGAAGTTGCGAGCAGTTGTGCTCTTCAGGAGGTTTAACTTAGAAATGCTCGTATCCCGTCTTGTTTTGTGCCTACTCACACAGCACATGCTATCTTATTTATTGTCTTATCTCTCACTTGTCCCCACAATAGGCTCCCATTACATATTTTGTTAAAGAAATTGATAACTGAGTCAGCCAAGTATTGATCCATAAACAACTCTACAGTTAATATTTATCCATAAAAGAATTACTATCAAGAAAATGTATCACCTCCTTTGTTATCATGATTAAGATTTTTAAAATACTCTTGGCCAGGCACAGTGGCTCACACCTGCAATCCCAGCACTTTGGGAGGCCTAGGTGGGAGGATCGCTTGAGCTTAGGAGTTTGAGAACAGTCTAGGCAACAAGGCAAAACCCCATCTCTACAAAAAGTACAAAAATTAGCCAGGTGTGGTGGCGCATGCCTGTTGTCCCAGCTGCTCAGGAGGCTGAGGTGGAAGGATAGCTTCTAGGGCACTGCAATGAGCCATGATCATGCCAATGCACTCCTGGGTGACAGAGTGACCCTGTCTTAAAAAACAAAACTAAACAAACAGAAAATCCTCTTGTTATAAAGTACGAGCTTAGGTTAAAACGAAAAAAAAAAAGAAAAAAAAAACAAACTGATATACCTCTCCCATGGATCACTTTGGTCCTAGTACAACCCAGATTAATACCAAATATTTAAGTCAAATTTCTGTGTACTACAAAATGTCCACCTGAAGTCTAAAATATATAGGCTCTTGTTAAAGACCTTGTTAAAAGATTTTTTAAACATCAGATATAATATGTCTACTTAGAAGATTTTTCTTAAATCAAGTAAAGGAAATAATTAGCTCTTCCCCAGTAAATGTAAGATTGAGAATTGTTTTGTGGGAAGGTAAGCAAATAATTTTGGGAAATAAATATTCAGGAAAAAAAAAAAAAACAGTGGCTGAGATAATCCTGTTTTAACACGTATTATGTTACTTTATACAACAAACATTTCTGAGGAGCCATGTAGAAACGAATCTTTTCTCTTTGAATTATTTTGTATTACTGGCCACACAGTAAAATTAGCTAATTCTGTTCTTCTGTGTCCACATATGTGTCATAACTGCACTTCTTTGCTCTGCAAATACAAAGTTTAATGAGTGTAGATACTTGTACATCCATCACTAGGCTTGTTATACTCTAGGCTAACGCAGCACCAATCAAATGGCAAGTATCTAAAATGTTGCCAATTCCCTGTGGAATATGCATGGTTTAAGTGTAGTATTATGTTAACCAAAGAGAAAATGGCCAGGAAAGAGGAATCCGTCTCTTAAAACAATTGCTGTCAAATGAGTAATATGAAGTACAAGATGTATTTAAAGTTCAAATTAAAGTTTTCAAGCCTTGGGAAGAGCAAAAACTGGTATTTTCAGTGTTGCCTTGCCACATTCTTTAGTCTTTTGTTAAAGGAAAACAAAAACGCCAAAAAAGTTAGAAAATGAGAATTCTTCTTTAGCCCAATGAAAGTTTCTTGTTTGGACTCTATTTTCACATTTAAAAAAAAAAAAAAAAAAAAAAAAAGTTATGTCTGAAGGCTGAGTTTTTAAGATTGGGCCAAAAAGAGACGACACCTGGTACGGCCTTACATCAATGCCACCATCATTCTGGGCTCCTAAATGTTCACGAAATTTCTTCTTTTGTTTAATTTTGCCTCATCAAATCTCTTCAAAACCAAATCTAAAAGAGCCAGATGCAACAGGAAGAAGAGGACTCAAAGAATTAGCAGATGATGTCATTCTACTATTTATTTAGTTTCCAGTAGTCTGAAGTGCAACTTTTCCAGTATGCAGACTAAGGGGTTTAAGGAAACTCTATAACCCAGATAAAGCACTGAGGTCAGAAAAATTGAAGAGAAATTCATCATAATTACGAGCACAATTGTAAAAAAAAAAGAAACAAAAAAAAACAAATTTATTTCAACAAATGTATTTGAAGATCTTCATGAAAGTGCACTCCACACATCTGTTTTCCTCCTGTGGCTATTTTCTCATCTTTCTTTTATGATTTTGGATCCTGCCTTCCAAGTAACATTCATTACTCATTCAGCAAAATCAGAGAGGAGGTTTAAACAATGATGATTGTTATTCAGACACACCTCAAGTCAAAACATGTTCTAGAAAACATAACGATAAATTTTGGAAGCCTGACTTACTAACCTTGTTAACTTGCATTACAAGAATGAGTCCTCTTCTCCGATTCTACTCTGTTTATGTGGTGTATAAATCAGGATTCCAACACAGAACAGATAGCACACTCAAATCATGATAATTTGAGTAGGATATATTTACAAAAAGACTATTTACAGAGGTGTGGGTGTAGGAGAATCACAATAGGTAGTGTAAGAATGCTGAGTTGGTAAGGAATTAACACCCCTGAGTCCAAAAGGACACAGGGAAGGAGAAGTTATTGAAACTGGGAGAGAGCCATGCGGAGAAGTTCACCTTGACAGGATAAGCGACCTTCCAAGGACAGCACAGCAGCCCTAGGGGATCTGGCAGAGTCTCTTTCCTTCCCCTGTTTTCCAGCACACCAGGAAGCAGGAGGACATGGGAGTCTTGATTGCCTCAGGCAGCAGTGCCACCTTAGGCAAACTTCCTATAAGGTATCAAGGGAAATAAAAACCTCTAGATCTTTTGCAATGGTTCTCTAAAGGCTCAGCCTAATTAAAAGCCAGAGAGTACAGGAGCCAGGTGATAAAGATTATAAATGAGTCATCTTCCTGGGGCAAAGGCAAGCACGCAAAAATGAAGGCTTAATCAGAAGATACTCAACATACTCTCTGTGCCTACACATACTCCTTAACACACAAATAGACTCAAATACAACATTGAAAAGCTCTCAGACAGGAATTTTCTTTGGAAATCACTTCAAGGATGTCTTTCATGTTCAAAATTTCCACCATCAGATACTTCAGATGTTTAAAACTTCTGATAATCTATACATTTTGGGTAGTATTGGTAGCAAAATGGAAAGGAAAAAAAGAAACTAATGTTTTTGAATACTAGCTCCTTTACATATCTTATCTCAATCTTCAAAATGACTGTATTAGCTATGCATTATTATCCATGCTTTACTGATAATTTGAAACTCGGATAGTTCAAATAACTTGTCTAAAGCCACACAGGAATACAAGGGAAATAATAGAACCAAGGCCTGTTTGATTGTAAAGCCTATTCAGCTTATACTTCAGCACTGCTGCACTTCAGCACTCTAACCCAAAACAGTTTAATGTTTTCCTGGCAGAGGACAGGGTAGGTAAGAGTTAACTAAAGATATAAAAGGGGAAGATTTGTCGCCCCGAGTCCAATGTCTATGAGGTAGAATATTAAAGGAAAATTCCTAAAGGTGAAAGGAGTGGGGTAGTTCGGAAAGGGTTGATATCTAGGGAGAAATGAAAATAAAAGGAAAGATAAAAGACAATCTGTGCATTCTTCCCACTGCCCCATCTTGTTAAACCAGCCCAGCCACTTTTCAGTGTCCATGGACTTTGCACCTTCCACATAGGAAGGTTTACACCCTTCCACATAGGAAACATTTTATAATGTCTGCAGTGATGCAATACCTCACCCTAATAATAATTTCAACTGCCTCCCATCTTGCCCTACTCTTACCTTCAATGGACTAACGACTACTTTGAGGGCCAATGACTCTCCCAGTTGTATCTGACTTTGTACACGTGTGCTGTGACAGTAAAATTAAACCTGCATACTCAGATAGGAGGATGTTGTTAAAGAGTTTACATCTTGATAGCATAAAATGAGTCAGTGAATCAAGGCAGGGATAATGATTTCATAGAAATCATAAAGGGAATATGCTATCAGACTTGACAATTAATTTGCACAGAGAGCCAACAACATAGAACCCAAATATGAATGAGTCCTCTCTGCTTTAAGGAGTCTGCAAGCAAGAAACCACTCCACAGCAAGGAAATCCACGCACCTGTCATTTTTTCCCCAGAGGCAAAAAAGGGCAACGGGAAGTGACTAGCAAGAAAGATTATAGAGTTATGCTCTTCTTCTTTTTCAAGATGGACTCAGTGCCCTACTATAGACATTCAATATTTTCTTTTTTAGAACAGAGCTAGAAACCTCTAAAAACAGAACACAAAGAAATAACTTCCAGGGTTGGGCAGGCACTCCCTAAGCAATGGGGAATTACCAGCATACTTTTATTTTTGACTCAGATTCCACAGTTGTCATAAGGCCAAACATTCTCCTAGCTTCTTCAATTTCCACACTGGATTCTACAGATCTTATTTGTGAATGATATGTTTACCCAGTTCACCTCCCTGCCTGAACTGTGAAATCATTTCAAACAGCTAACTGGATCAAGAGCTTAAAATAGGGTGGCCTTTATTCTTTATCAGCTTAAAATTGCCAAGCAGCAGCCAGCTTAAGCTTTGAATAAATGTAGAAGCTCTTTGGAGCTATTTGTATTTTCTTTACCATCCATGGAATGATTTAATTCAGAACTACAGTAAATAAGACTCTAGATCCTGGAGTATTTTTGATCAAGTATCTGGATGGGCTAGACTACTTTAAATTACTCAAATGGTTCAGAAATCAAGAGTTTGTAAACTGTTTGGAAACTGAGAGACAGTTTGAAAACACTGTTTCTCCATAAAATTCATATACAATCATAGTACATAATAATATGCAATATTTATATTATGATTAATAGGTACATATATTGATGTGTCTTGATGCAAGAACTCCTAGTCTGTTAATAAGGAACACAGGATTTAAGAAGTCTCTGCCACAAATTACATGGAAATTTCTGGTGATGTCACTTAAACCCTAAGCCTCAGATTCCTTTTCTGTGAAATGAAAAAGTTGGATTAATAACAGTTTTCAAGTGACAATCTGAAGACAGTTCAGCTCTCTGAAGGGGTGACTTAGCTGCCATTACTGGAGGTGGCCATTAGGTCTCCTCTCAGTCCCCCTGCCACCCCACAACCATCATCACCATCAAAGCAGCTCCACATTTTTAGTTTTTGTGTCAGATTTGCTTGAAGACCACTTTTAAAATCTTTAAAAGCACTGACTACTGTATCTCTTTGATCAAATTTCATTTTCACTGAGATATGGGTTTTTTTTTGTAAAGCAAATATCATTTCCTCTGATGTACTAAATAAGTATTAAAACACTATGTCCAACAAGATATATATACAACAATTATAATCATATTTTCTTCTTTTGAAAACGAGCAAACTCCTCTGCTTGGATATGTTTCTACACTCTTCATTATCCTAATGCTCTACTACTTACATTTTAACAAGTTTAAGGAGACCTAAGTGGGTTTTCAAAGTTTTCCCACAATTAAAGAAAACTCAAATTGTTTAACTACCTTGTAATCTCTTAGTCAAATTATAATTCTATCTCCCATCAGGATATGCTGTCTTTAATAAGATTGATATATTTTATACTGTTTGAAATTTTTCTTGTCCATTTAAATATTCCACAGTAATTCTACTTCTATACAGTTAATAATTCCAGTTTTTCACAAAACAAAGCATACTGAATATATCTACTACTGCTTCCTTAAAAGTATACTTTCAAGATAAGAAAAATTTTGTTGCAGCCAATGTGTAACTGGCCCTCATATTTAAATAAAGAGATGAATTTCAAAAAATTTTTGAGAGGAACTTTGCCCTCAGAATGGGGTTTCTTAAGCCTTTTTTCTGGCCTCTAATCAGTCCCATAAATAGGTTAGATGCAGCATATTTCTCAACTGGCACATACACAATGGGTCAGTTATGATTTTCACAAATTAAAATAAGCAGTAGCAGGTTTGGCAATACGCACAATTTGCCTAAGGAGAAATGGCATTGTTCTCACTTTGATTAACAACAGAGTCTTTGGAAAAAAAATCCACAAATCACTTTGACATAAGAAAGGTAAGAGGGAATTGGCTAGCAACTGCGTGATCTATACCCTGGATGAAGATAACTTAATGTTTCTTTGCAAAGGTTTTCTTAGCCTGTGAAGCAGAAGCAACCTGGATTTTAATCTACAAAACCACAGAAATGTTATTTCTCTCATGATTTCCTTCATTCAAATGTAGAAGTAGTTTTAGATTTTTTGAGTCATATAACTCCTCCGAAAGATGTTGGACATCGACAACCCCAAAAGCCATCACCACTGTAAGCCATCACTATGTTTGTTTTCACAAGAGGTACTCACTACTTTTGGTTGAAAGGAACGCTGAAATACATCAGCCTGGCCAGGCGCAGTGACTCACGCCTGTAATCCCAGCACTTTTGGAGGCCTAGGAGGGTGGATCATTTGAGGTTAGGAGTTCCAGACCAGCCTGGCAAACATGGCAAAACCCCATCTCTACTAAAAATACAAAAAAATTAACCAAGCATGGTGGTGCGCACCTACAGTCCCAGCTACCTGGGAGGCTGGGACACAAGAATCGCTTGAACCCGGGCAGCAGAGGTTTCAGTGAGCCAAGATCACACTACTGCACTCCAGCCTGGGTGACAGAGTAAGACTACGTCTCAAAAAAAAAAAAAAAAAGAAACGAAAAAAGGAAATATAACAGCCTTCCTTGAGTTAAATTTTATGTAATATCTCAATGTCTAAACTAGAATTTCTAAATAAACTATAAGAGAAACTATTTAGACCAGACAGTCAGGAAACTTGGTAATATGTCACTTGTAGTATGTTAACAGGCATTGATGATTCTGCTAGTCATTCATGCATTTGTGCCTTTAACCATACACTTTAAACCTAAAAGACTGTGTAACTAGATTTCAGATTAGCAGTTTTATGGCTGCATAAATGGGACATATTATTTTGTTGGCATCACTAATAAAGACAAGATGGAAATCAGAAGCTCAAACATTAGTTTAAATGACAAGTCACATTTCAAAGTAAAAAATAATGAAGGTATATTACGGTTGTAGTCAAGGTTCTCAAGAAAAAGATTAAGAAACAGAAATTTGCATGCAGTAATCTGATTGGGAAATGCTCTTAGGACAGATACCTATAAGGGAGTGAGAGAGGCAGGATTGCACAGAATTTCAATGCAGTAGCAACAGAAGCCTCACAAGATCTCACAGGGAGCTATGGAGCAAGAATGGGTCTTCAGAGTTATTTTGGATTAGACAAGAAAGGCCAAGCCTCCACTAATCTCCCCCATTCAGCAGTCATTGGATGTTATTTACCCCTAGTGAGCATTTGTAAACTTGGGTGAGGCAGCTTTCATCAGCAGAGAGCAATTCCCTAAGAGGTACTCAGATGTGAGCCTTCAGCAGCTGGTACAATGAGAGCTTCTCCATAGGAAATGTTTGCCCCAGTGCGTATACCAAGGTCCAGCATCTGCCCCTCAGTAGTTTTTCTAGTTTAAAAGTTTGATTTTCTGTCCCAGAGTGACTTACTTTCCAAATCACAGATTCACACTAACACTGGTCACAAGAGACTGATAAATAAACCAGGTTCTTAACGTGCAGCACACGTCAGTCAATGAAACTAGAACTGACCAGCACATTCTCTCTACTTAAAAATCTATATGGAAAGCCAAGTCATCAGGAAGTGGCTGATGATCATGGAATATGATTTAGATATTTAGTGGAATCTGATTCTGACTGACAGACACAGGTTTCAATCTACACAATTGGTATCTCTGAGAAGTAAGCAGGAAACTGGCATAGCTGGGCAAAGCAGCATCTCTCTGGGATAAAGAGTTCATTAATAAAATTTGGCAATGTTTGTGTGATTGTTTATTTTCTATAATTCCATTGATAGATCCAGGTTTGGTTGGCACTGAAGTTTATATAACTTGGATCTCTCTGAAAAACATGAATACAAAATTTGGTATAAAAGTGATCATTAATTTAGAATGACAAATCACTAACATTTACAAATGTAGAAGACTAATAAACACTAAAAGCATTATAAATCTAGATAAATCATATATTTAAACGAATATTAATATTAACTAACAACTATGTAATATTTTTACTACTTTTTGACCCCTTATTCATATAATTACAATTTTTTCTATAGAGAGAATAGAAAGATATATCAGTCTCTTGTTTTTTTTTTATAGAGGTTTAGAGAAGTTTAGCTTCTCAAGTTGTTTTGTAATGCCACATCTGTTTCTTCCTCCC
Source organism: Theropithecus gelada (assembly GCF_003255815.1). Lineage (NCBI taxonomy): Eukaryota > Metazoa > Chordata > Mammalia > Primates > Cercopithecidae > Theropithecus > Theropithecus gelada. The sequence goes on from NC_037670.1 coordinate 100,043,181, forward strand.
TTGTTTCTTCCTCGGGCACTAGGGAACAAATAGCAGGGCAAGGGTCCCATGGAGAAGCCCATATCTTTGATGTCACCTGCAAGGCCCTCTGCTAATGCAGTTGCTCCAGCAAGAACAGCAGTCCTGCAGGGAGGCAGTGGTCCTAGCAGCCCCCAAGCTGTGTTTCAGTCTCTGGTCCAGACCATTTCCTGGGGGCCAAATAGCAACAACATATTTCCACGTGACCAGGGTCAGGTTTCTGCTGATGGAGGTGAAAGTGGATGTAGCCCTGGTAGCAGGAGCCCTGCCCTCAACCCCAGGACTGACTTCACTCTGTTTAGAAGGGATCCCTTACCCCAAGGTTGGGACAGAGGCTGCTGTCCCCTCTTACTACCCGAGAGAACACCTTCTTCAAACGTACGATGTAGATATTATTCATAGATGTTTTGAATATCAGGGGCCTAGGACTTGAGGAGCTTGAAGTGTCATCAGTGACAGGAAAATCCATCCCTGCCTTACTCAAATGACAAACAAGTCTTACTAGGGAATCATCCTTTCTCAAAAAGGGTTACCTAAGAGGTGCATTAAACACACAGATTTCAAGTTCTTCCCTGGGAATTCTGCTTCAAATTTGGGATAGGGCCATTATTGTATTTTTAATAAGCATCCCAGGTTACTCATAAACTCTCTTGCATTTTGAAAACAGAGCTTTAAGGCAATTTAGTGTATTTCATCTTTTTTTTTTTTTTTAATTATACTTTAAGTTCTAGGGTACATGTGCACAATGTGCAGGTTTGTTACGTATGTATACATGTGCCATGTTGGTGTGCTGCACCCATCAACTCGTCATTTACATTAGGTATATCTCTTAATGCTATCCCTACCCCCTCTCCCCACCCAACAATAGGACCCAGTGTGTGATGTTCCCCTTCCTGTGTCCAAGTGATCTCATTGTTCAATTCCCACCTATGAGTGAGAACATGCGATATTTGGTTTTCTGTTTAGTGTACTTCATCTTTGATTTATTAAGCATAAATTAAAAATTTTAAATGTCAGTAGGCAATCTTACTTCTCTCATTTCCTGGTTTCTAAGGCGTGACTGTGTGGGGTTGTACATACGGATAATGCTGGTGTGAGTGTGTGGGAGTGTATTGGGAGTGGTGTGTGCATTTGTGTGGTGCCTGTGGTGCCTGTTCAAGGTGTGGTGTGTGGAGTAGTGTGTGTATGTGTATAGTGCCTTTGGTGTGTGATGTAGTATGCATGGAGTGGTGTGTACATTTGTGTGGCACAAATGGTGTGTGTGGGTGTCAGTAGAGTGGTGTGTATATGTGTATGGTGTGTGTGTATGTGTTTGCTGCATGTGTGAGCTGTATGTGTGTGTGGGGGGTGTGTGTAGTTGTATAGGTGTGGTGTGTGTGAGGTGCATATGCTCTCTATGCGTTTGTGGTATGTCTATGTGTGTTGCATGTGAAAGTGTTTGGGGATGTGTGGAATGGTTCTTGTTGGAGGCCTGAGGGAGAAGAGGAAGAACACCTCAATTTCATTGGCATGTCTCTAATGAGTGACATGGTTTGCCCATGTCCCCACACAAATCTCATCTTGAATTGTAATTCCATAATCCCCATGTGTCCTGGAAGGGACCTCATGGGAGGTAATTGAATCGTGGGGGTGATTATCCTCATGTTGTTCTCATGATAGTGACTGAGTTCTCACCAGATCTGATGGCTTTATAAGAGTCTCTCCCCCTCTTCGCTCTGCACTTCTCCTTCCTGCCGCCATGTGAAGAAGGACGTATTTGCTTCCCCTTTCAGCCATGATTGTAAGTTTCCTGAGGCCTCCCCAGCCAGGTGGAATCGTGAGTCAATTAAGTTACCCAGTCTCAAATATATCTTTATTAGCAGAGTGAGAACAGACTAATATAATGAATATCTTGAAAAATCAAGACTCTCATTTGTACTGGAAATATATGGCTCTTTTCTGAGAGCAGTAATGAAGAGGAGATTTGAACTAGACTTTATTAAGAGTTATTTTTTAAATTGATACTGCTTTTCCTCCTCATCCACATTTCTATTTATTGGCAGGTTTTGTGATTAGTTGCTATTAAGTTAGGTCTTCCCCAACATAAATCTTATAATTCAGTTCAAAGAACCATATTGTTGACCAAAACAACAAAATAAAGTTAGAATTACACTGCCCATAAACACCTGTTTATTTTTATAAAACACCTGTCTATTTTATAAATATACTTTGATCTGATGAACTACTGAGCTAAATTAAAAATTTTAAAATAGTAAGTAATCTGCCTTTATCTTTCACTTGAAAACCTCTGCATATATTACAGGTATTGGCTTCTGGCATTTGCAAAGCAAACTGCAAGTAGTCAGTCTTTGTGCCCACTAAAGATAAAAAAATAGGAGGCAACAATTTGTTAATTATGTAATATAGCTGTAATTGTAATATAATTGTTCTCCTGTCTCAGTCTCCTGAGTAGCTGGGACTATAGACATGTGCCACCACGCCCAGCTAATTTTTGTATTTTTAGTAGAGATGGTGTTTCACCATGTTGGCCAGGCTGGTCTCGATCTCCTGACCTCAGACAATCTGCTCACCTCGGCCTCCCAAAGTGCTGGGATTACAGGCATGAGCCACCACGTCCAGTCTATAAATTTTTATTAAAATACTTGATTAATAATCCGAGAAATGCATTTGCTATAATGAACAGGGTACAGCTGTGTTTAAATTTTATTTTTATGTACATAGAATTCTGTTGAAAGGAAAAACAAAAATGTTGGTTCCTATCACACAGATAGCATGATCAAATGATACACATTTTTCTACCCCTCCTTGTGTTTTTTGTTAGAATTTCTAAATGCTTGATTTTTCTTGGGCTAAATCAGAAATGCCTCAAAAAAGTCCATGCTGGCAGATTTTCCTGCAGTGGCTTGACTTTCAGTGTGGCAAGTGGAATTGATTTCTGTTGCACAATTAAAAATTAAAATGGCACAGTTAAGAAAATTGATTAAAAAAGGAACACAAGGCCAGGCACTGTGGCTCACGCCTGTAATCCCAGCACTCTGGAGGCCAAGTGGGGCGGATCATGAGGTCAGGAGATTGAGATCATCCTGGCTAACACGGTGAAACTCCATCTCTACTAAAAATACAAAAAATTAACCAGGCGTGGTGGCACGTGCCTGTAATCCCAGCTACTCAGGAGGCTGAGGCAGGAGAATCACTTGAACTCAGGAGGCGGAGGTTGCAGTGAGCTGAGATCATGCCACTGCACTCCAGCCTGGGTGACAGAAAGAGACTCCGTCTCAAAAAAAAAAAAAAAAGGAACACAAGCATGTTCCAAGAATTCCTTGAGCCTGTTGAGCCTAGTTGTTGTTTCTTATGTTTTGCTTTTCAAAATGAAACCACATTAATGTATAAATATAAAATTAGGTTTCCTATCTATGAAATATTTTGTAATTATGGAAATTTTAGGGTGCCATACATTTATTTTTATCTATTTATTTTCCAGTGGAATTTTGGGGTCCCAGTGTTTTGTAGACTTTATTAGAGGATGCTCATTCCTCACATCTCCTACCTGAAAGCACCAGCAATCATCTTAGTGTCAGCTTCTAGTTAAAATTTCCCCATAATCCACTCACCAGAACTTGTTCCATGACTTCTAGTCCTTCTCAGAGAATGCTGAATACCAAAAGCCATCAAGCTCACTGGTAAAATCATGCCTTTTTCTGTTCCTCTTCTTTAAACAACTTTCTCCTCTGGTTGTTCTGTGTGTGCAAAACTTGCATACCACATCTTATTATCACTCAACCAGTATTTTTAAACATGCTTCAGTTACCTTGAACAAAGTAAGAATTATCTGTATAATGTACTAAAATTACTAAATTTATCTCTTAGGTTAATATTCCAAGCACCATGCATACTGATATATTCACATGTACCTCAGGCCTGGAAAACACGTTCCAGCTTAAACCTTAAAAAGAAGTCTCACAAATTTTAATTATACTTTCTACTAACATGTAATTAGCTTTCTTAATGTTTCTGGAGCTGAAGGGGTATATGATTATGGATTTGCTATAGGGAGACTTGTGTGTTTTCACACAGATAAGCCATGTGGCCAAGAAGCCTTCGTGTACTGTTTACTGTATGTTAGAACCAGATGAATTTAATTGAAAAGCACAGTTATCTAGGACTTTGACAATTACTTGCAATTTATTTAGTGGCTCAGTTCTGGCCTTCATAGATGTTGTATAGGCATGGTAAATGTATACAATAAACTCAACAGCATATATTCTTGGGTGATGAGGACAGGCCATTATTGGAAGATGCAGGATCATTTTCTATGACAACTCTAGAGACTTAATCTGTTTCAGCCAATGCCTGCTTAAGAATGTGCTTATACCCCCTTGGCATGGGAGATGACTTTAGGTGTTGCATTCATATATTTTTAAATAATTATATATTTATGTTAATGTTTATTACAATTAACATAATTGTAAACCCACGATATCAAATATATTATTTCTTTTTTTTTTTTCTTTTTTTTTTTTTTTTTTT